>NC_034175.2:11670780-11741397 GCF_002021735.2 Oncorhynchus kisutch | reverse complement strand
AACCTTGACTTTGTTGTCCTTAAGCCATTTTGCCACATCTTTCGAAGTATGCTTGGGGTCATTGTCCATTTGGAAGACCCATTTGCGACCAAGCTGTAACTTCCTGACTGATGTCTTGAGATGTTGCTTCCGTATATCCACATAATTTTCTGTTCTCATAATACCATCTATTTTGTGAAGTGCACCAGTCCCTCCTGCAGCAAAGTACCCCCACAACATGATGCTGCCCCCCCGTGCTTCACGGGTTGGGATGGTGTTCTTCGGCTTGCAAGCCTCTGGTCATCAGACCAGAGGACATTTCTCCAAAAAGTACGATCTTTGTCCCCATGTGCAGTTGCAACCCTTAGTTTGGCTTTTAAGGCAGTTTTGGAAGCAGTGGCTTCTTTCTTGCTGAGCGGTCTTTCAGGTTATGTCGATATAGGACTCGTTTTACTGTGGATATAGATACTTTTGTACCTGTTTCCTCCAGCATCTTCACAAGGTCCTTTCTGTTGTTCTGGATTGATTTGCACTTTTCACAACAAAGTACGTTCATCTCTAGGAGACAGAACGCATCTCCTTCCTGAGCGGTATGACGACTGCGTGGTCCCATGGTGTTTCTACTTGTGTACTATTGTTTGTACAGATGAACATGGTACCTTCAGGCGTTTGGAAATTGCCCCCAAGGACGAACCAGATTTGTGGAGGTCTACAATTCTTTTCTGAGGTCTTGGCTGATTTCTTTTGATTTTCCCATGATGTCAAGCAAAGAGGCACTGAGTTTGAATGTAGGCCTTAAAATACATCCACAGGTACACCCACAATTGGCTCAAATTATGTAAATGAGCTTATCAGAAGCTTCTAAAGCCATGAAATCATTTTCAGGAATTTTCCAGAATGGCATAGTCAACTTAGTGTATGTGAACTTCTGACCCACTGCAATTGTGATACAGTGAATTATAAGTGAAATAAGATGTTGTCACGGCCGTAGAAAGTAGAGGACCAAGGCGCAGCGTGGTGAGTGTACATTCTCTTTTCTTTAGAAAAAGACACCGAACAAAAACAATAAACACTACCAAACAAACCGTGAAGCTAAAGGCTATGTGCTTTAAACAAAGTCAACTTCCCACAAAGACAGGTGGGAAAAATGGCTACCTAAGTATGGTTCCCAATCAGAGCCAACGATAGACAGCTGTCCCTGATTGAGAACCCTACCCGGCCAAACATAGAAATACAAATAATAGAACATAGAATACCCACCCCAAATCACACCCTGACCAAACCAAATAGAGACATAAAAAGGATCTCTAAGGTCAGGGCGTGACAGATGTCTGTAAACAAATGTTGGAAAAATGACTTCAATCACGCACACAGTCGATGTCCTAACCGACTTGCCAAAACTATAGTTTGTTAACAAGAAATTGTGTAGTGGTTGAAAAACTAGTTTTAATGACTCCAACCTTGATGTATCTAAACTTCCGACTTCAACTGTACTTACCTTCTCGTGTTTCTTTAACTGTCATCGTTGTTCTTGTGTGGTTTTTATTCTTACTTACAGTTGTTATTCTATCTTTTATTATTATCAATAGAAGTGTTAGTATTATCACTGCATTGTTGGATTTTCAATGTGCTGTTTTACACCTGTTGTATCCTGTGCAAACGGAAAATAGATGTTGAAACTTGAAATCTGTTTGCCTTATCCTCAAGGTTTTACTATAAGAATTGTTGAAGAAGGAGAGAAACCCTGCTCTTTTGTGCAGGAATAAAGGGCTGACTTTTTTGCAATCCCACTCCTCCAGACATAGTGGTGTGCGAGCAACGAGCGCGTATGTGTGTGTGTAAACAGAGGAGCCCGTGCAAGGTGCTAGCAAAAGGATTTATAGTTTAAAAAAAGACAGGCTGCTTCAAAAGCGAACAGCGAGCGGAGCCATTGTCAGAATGTAATTCCATTTCATGAATAAGCGCTTGACTGCTTACAGTGACAGCCTAGTCCTCATTATGTATCCAGAGGCATCATCTCGCCCCTAGCTCCCAGCACTGACAGAATGTCATTTTCCTTTCCTCGTTCCAAAACAGAAACCAGGAGGTAACCAGGTTTATGTGTAACAACTGAAATGTGTACCTCCCTGACGGCTTTTCAAAAAATTTAAATGGGAGAGAATGAGAGAACTGAACCTCCTTTTTTGGGGCATTTGAAGGCGTTTTGGGTCTGAGTTGGTTGCGGTCATTGCTAGCTGCTGGTGAGAATAACAGGTAGACCAGATATGAGGGTAAATGAACATCATATTATAGATCATTCAACAGGTGTATTTCAGTATTGCAAGTTAACTTATTGTTAGTGCAATAGAAGTACAAGTATTGCAAGTGTACCTCAGAGAAAGAGATCAGCGAGTTTGAATGTGTGATACCTGCATTACTTTATTGGCAATAACACAAGAACACAGTTCAGTGATCTACAACCAAACTCCATCATTGTTGCCTAGTTAAATAATGGTTCAATAAAAATAAAATAAAATAGTGCTTCTAATTTGTTCACCTGTTTCATTTCCCCCAAATGAACTAACACATATTGAGCTTGTGTGGACTGCAGTCTTAACACTGTAGTGTGGGGACACTTCTTACCTAGCTGCCTCTCATGTCCCTCCTCCTCCCTGCCTGTCTTTTCCCTAACTCCTGCTGGAAGCGTGGATCCACAGACACAGATGATGAGAACAGACGTGTTAATGTTCAGAGCGGAGGCACAGGCTGGGCAGGACGTGGGGGTAATAGGGTGTGTGCCAGGGCCTTAACTGGCAGCGACAGCTAGCTCTTTTAAAGATGCGGTAAGATCCAGATCCATTATGCATAAGAAACCTGTGTTTCACGAGTAATGCTGCTACTCACTACACACCACTACACACCCCACACACCCCTGCACAACTCTCTCCACAACTACATCAGACCACATTACACCCCAGCCCCTGTGCTGTATGTGTGTGTGTGTGTGGTGTGTGTGTGTGTGTGTGTGTGTGTGTGTGTGTGTGTGTGTGTGTGTTGTGTGTGGTGTGTGTGTGTGTGTGTGTTAATTAAGTGATAATGCCCGAGAAGCCGGTGTTTGGAGGATATCTTGGTACGGGTGTTGTTAGGATATATCCTCCAAACACCGGCTTCGAGGGCATTATCACTTTTATACAATGGGTTACCAACATATTCAAATAATGATTGACATATTTTCATTAAAAATGTTATTTTGATGAATTTATTCATACTCTTTCATCCTTCCACAAGATATAGTCCCGAAAAACAAATCTAGGTTTGCTATCCAAGCCGGCTGGTCGTTTGTTCTATTGGTTCGGTTGCCAGAGACGCGACCCAGTCATTCGTTCTAAATGTTCCATTGCCATACTGGCTGGCAAGGTTCTTGTCCCTTGTTTGCTAGCTAGCCAACTACAGCTAACTTACAGTCACGTCAAACACTGCAGACAGAATAACAACAGTAGCTGCATTTGTTTAAGATGTTTTCTAGTGATATTTATTTGGATACATCCATAACAATGAGCTAACGAGGCACGATTTCGCCTGGTATAGAAAACATGCTCTCTCGTTAGGACACTATTGCTCAGAGGAGCAAGCCAACAACACAGCTAAGACAATAACTTCATAACTTCCGAAGCTGTAAAGACTGCAAACTAGTTGCACATCGTTTAGTTTAACCTTTTTTCAATTTACATTTCTTTGTATATATCCATAAAAATGATGCCAGCTGATTCATGATTTCGACTGACTGAGAAACACTGCCTGCCTCTCTCTCTAGTCCCGACTCCCGACCCTTTCATTACTATGGGACAGTTGGAGATCGAATTTGAATATTGAAACAATGTTGCAAATCTCCTCTGTTGATAAAGAAATGTTAGTCTAAAAGAATGTGAGATGTGAGATAATATCTAGATGCTTTTAATAGTCATAATCAAGTTTATAACTTCCCTGCCTACGCTGATGAGACAGTGGCTTGCGCAGTCAGATGGAACAGTGTAAATAGACATTTTAACATCATAGATTTAGCCAATGGTGACTTGTGGAATAGACACTGACTGGAATGCACTTTTAACCAATCTGCATTCAGGATTAGACCTACCCGTTGTATAAAGCGGATTGGAAACACAAGGATTTAGAACGCAAGCTAACTGTAACTGTAAATCGACATATTGGCATTGTTGCGTCACTGGCAGGAGAGAACATTTTGGAAAAAATGGCTCAATTTACCAAGAGTAGCTCCGAGTCTGAGAATGATAACAGAGGATGAAATAATGTTAGTTAGGCAGCCAATAAACCTACTGAGCCGTTCATGTTTGAGCCAATCGTTGCCCCGGATCAAAGAGTTCGTTCTCGTAGCAGTAACACAGATATGCTGCCTGAAACACCTCAGTTAGAGGGTCGGCGTAGCGGTGACACAATCTGGTGTGAGTGTGGATGCTGCCAAATAATGGCTTGATCGATAATGTGTGCGTTGTAGGGAAATGGTGGCGATACAGCACAAATTCCCATAGGATGGTGGCTGTATTACATCCAGTCAGAGGTTCCTGTCAGTCTGTCTGGATGGTGATGTATTGGACGTGTCTGGCAGAAGAGGTTAATCAACCAGTCAGCTGCCAGTATGCCAGTTAAATAATTGGTTAAATTTTGCCTGATTATAAATTGTTTAAAGCTAACATCAGTAGCGGGTAGGTGCTCAATATATATAATAAGTACCTTTAACGATGTTTATCAGAAGCGCTGTTTGGTGCGATGGTAACACATTCCCCTTTTGATAAAACAACCGGAGTTCGAATCGTGGACAGCATCATGATTTCTAACCAATAATGGGACGTGCTCATTATAAATACATTATGATTTAGTTTCGGTATTCGACTTACTTTTCTTATGATTTTGTTTGCAGAGCACACAGGCTGGCAGCTTATCGCCAGTTCACCCTATGGGCACAAGGGAAAATTGGACAAGGTGTACGGCGTGTCATCCTTGCGTGTGTTGTCTCTTCCACAAGGCGCACATACCCATAATCAAGTGGAATCTACATAGGGTTTGAGTTTAAATAAAACCAGTTAATTTAGTAAATCTAGCTTGCTGTCATTTTTTTCAAGACATAAGCCTAATGCCTGCACCTTATGTAAAAATAGTATTAGTTAGCTTGTCCACTATAACAACAGGTTCAAGTGTAACCAGATAAACTTGCTTTGAAGATAAAACTACTTTCAACGAGCACTAACGGCGTGTCCCTGTTGCTAGACTAGTGACGTCAACTAGCGTTGGCTGCCATCTATTGCAAAGGAATGGTAACTACACTGGGCAGCTAGTTGTCAGAGTCAAAGGAGACTTTAATAATATATGCCATTTAGCAGACACCTTCATCCAAAGCAACCTGGCTACATGGTAGAGGAAACAGATCATAAATACATAGTCAATTACAGGGTTATTAAGGTGTTTTTACAAGTTCCACATGGAAAGCTTGTCAGTAACGAGTAACGCTGCTACACACCACACACCACTGCACACCTCTACACACTACACCACTCGCTCTACAGCTCCATCTGACATCTGTGCTGTGTGTGTGTGTTAAAGTTAGGACTCCCTAATGATGTGTAAGACACAAACACAAGTTAAAGAGCTCTGCAGATCAACAGGTAGCCTTGGATGTCTATGAGGGTCTGTATGCGCACGCACGCACACACACACACACACACACACACACACACACACACACACACACACACACACACACACACACACACACACACACACACACACACACACACACACACACACACACACACACACACATGCACACACACCATCTAAAATCTTCAAGTCATATATGATCAGGTCAGTAACAGTTCCCCTAGTGCCTGGTGGTCAGTCTCACTCCCTCCCACTGAGGCCGTCTTAGGTCTGTGGACATCACTGTGACACTTTTAGTTAGCGGTGTGGCTTCACTTGCTCAACGCAGACGACAGGACAAAAGAGAATCTCCAGAGAGCAAACCGCTATCTCTGACCTTTAACACCAATAAAAACCCACGTGAAAACACTTAGAATTCTGTAGTAAACTGTAGAATACTATACTAACCACTGCAGTATCCCTCGATCATGTGTCTTACTACCTATAGAATGTTGTAGAATACTACAGTAAATACTACAGTATTATCTGCAGTAATGTCTGCAAAAACACCACAGTCCGCAAAAACACAACACTTTTTTAACTATAGTAAATACTGCAGTATTTCATTTGCATATACCCTGCCAATATCCCTCCCCTATATCACAAATTGTGACACTCATAAGTGAGAAACCTACAAAACTACTCGAATAGACCATATATTATATTCCCTACAGGTTATAAAGAAGAACAGAAGTTCTGAACTATCCTTTCGGACCCCAATCCTACCTACCTACATGTTATGGAAAATGTGCTCTTTTATACTGAACAAAAATATAAACGCATCATGCAACTATTTCAAAGCTTTTGATGATTTGCATATAAGGGTATTGAAATAAATGCATTTGGCCCTAATCTATGGATTTCACATGACTGGGCAGGGGCGCAGCCATGGGTGGACCTGGAAGGGCATAGATCCACCCACTTGGGAGCCAGGCCAAGTTAGTCTGAGTTGATCATCTGCAATATCTGCCTTCATTGTTCATCCTCCTGTTGATTTCAACTGATCTCTTTTAATCTAATTTCCTCAAATATTCATAATTCTCCTCTGACAGATCGGAGGGACGCAGTACCTGGGGCTCGCAATTCTGGGAAGCGTCCAGAGTATGATCGTTGTTTCATGATAGAGTGTCCGGGTTCCAAAATGTGTTTATTGCCAGTTAGATAATGGGCTATTTTACTCGGGCCATGAATCTTTCATGTCATTAAGATGTGTGATGGGGGTTTCTGTGGACAGGCTGACTCCTGGGTTGGGGGTGAGGGTGGAGAGGGAGGGGAGGGAAGCCCTACCTGTGACATTTCAGAATAGAGATGTATAGTGCTGACACCACTGATGAGTACATACTACAGTATACGACCAGACAGTATAGGCTGGAACTTTAATCAGTCTTTTAATAGACATGCTGACTGCAGAAAGGGCAGTACTTAGGCTACTGTTATACCTACTCCTCCAGTATCATCAATGTTTGTCTTTCTCACAGGAGGGAGGACAGAGATGTGTGGTTTTAATGAGTGTTCCCTAGTGTTCCCTACCATTCAACTAGTACATTTATGCCTTGATCACATGCCTTAGGCTCTGAATCCCATTTGCACGCACACGCACACAAACGCACACACACACACACACACACACACACACACACACACACTGTTAGTGGGCTCATACATCACTGTTTATGGATTTGGATGTGACATTTTGTTGCTCTTTAAGAAGCGAGGGATGGGTGGGTGTGAGAGATGGAAAGAGACAGGGGGAGACGGCCTGAGAGGAGTCAGGAAGCTTCTTGAGGAGAGGAGAGACATTTATCCATATGTCAGTGATAAGAGGCATCCTGTCAGAGCAGAGAGGCCCGCCAGTACACCCTGACACATAAACATCCGTCGACTGTGTGCCCGACAGTTCACGTGCAGCGATCAATGCCAGCCCCTGAGTGGTGGAGAAATCATCGATAATAAGCATGGCCCGCTCCTCTTTCATATTACTTCTTGTATCTGTCAGGAGCTGATTTGCAGGCTGTGTTGGCTGTGTTGTAAAGAGGCATGTGTGGCTGAGAAGAGGAAACAGACAGACTGGCAGACATCAGGGTAAACAGCTGCTTATTACTGATCCCCAGCCTGCACTCTCCTGTTTGCAATGCCATGTGAAAGCCGTAATGTGACTGCAGTGAATGGATATATAGTCCTAAAGAGACATACAGTAACAATAACCTGCTAGCGAAGACACAAACAAACACAATTGAACTTTCTGTCCTTAAATATTCAGGCTGTCCTGATTCCCTAATAAAGGTACTCAGGAAATATACAATATACCATACCATAGTTATTTTTATGTGGATATATATAGAGACATACAAAGAGGGATATAAAGACAGCGTGACCATAAGGAAGATGAAACAAATTCAAGATGAAAGAAGGACAAAGCTAAAATTAAGACAGAGAGAAAATCCTAGAAGACAACGCCCTCTATTTCCTTGGAAAGGACAGATTTCCATTTAAGTTTAGAGTTGAAACCGGACCATCCAGTCTTTGATGTTGGCGCCTCACAAAGGTACTGAGCCAAATCTTCCAGTGTCCTTTAATAGATTGTGTGTCATTCCAGAAAGTTCTTCCCTCAGTTCTGCCCAGATTCACACCCCCTTATCTAGGGTTGTGTCCCAATAATATCTCCTTTCTCTTGAAGTGTGCATCACTACTTCTTGCAAATCTAAATTGGATTGGTGGAGGTATGGGCTAGTGGGAGTTTCAAAGTTTCCACTATATTTCTTATACCAGTAATGTCCTTTCAAATCAGTAAAGGCAAGTGAAAACATGCACACTTGGGAGGAAGGAGAGATAATTGGGACATTACCTAGGACTGGGTATGTGGAGGGCATCCGTTGGCTGAGGATAGAGATGGAGGGCATCCATTGGCTGAGTCGAAATGGAGATCGAGCACCCTGATGTGAGGAGATGTAAAGGGGAGCCACAAAAAAACAGAAATATGTTTTTGCAGCAGCCTACAGCCTATTAGAAAGCCTTAAACATCTCACCACAGAGGCCTGGGTGATTCATGGGGCCCCTAGGAGCCATAAACCATTGGTTTATATCCTTCTACCAGAGCCGCAGACACAAAGGAGAGAAAGGAGATAATGATGTACTATTTCTGCCACTTAGCCAATGTTTTAATACAGAGATAAAGATGGATAGGGAACAAATAGTCAGCATCTTTGTTTTAAGTAGCTATATGATTCTAGGCGGTCATCATTAATCCAGACAGTAGTGGGAGGGAGAATTAAGTGCCTGAGATTAGCAAATTCTCACTCTCTGTGGTCCCAGTTCTATGAGCTCAAGCAAGGTGAGGCCAGACAATAGCATGAAAAAAACCCCATGACTTCCCCAGCTCTCCCAATAATATCTCCACACCAACAATCTTACAATGACAACCCTATACAGTAATGGTGCTTCTCAGTCAATTAGTTAGTTGACTATAGCAGTGTTTCCCAGCTGATTCTTCAACATAACGTTTCCTGTATGTTTCTTTATGGTTCTATTTAAAGTCATGTTCTCAAACTGTTCAGAGAACGGTAATAAAACTTTCCATAAAAACCTGAAGTAAACTTTTTTAAATGTTCAGGGAACGTTCTAAGAGTGTTATTGAAAAACATACCATCCATTCTCAGAACGTGAAGAAAACTTTCCTTAAAAACCACAAGAAAATATGATTAAAGTTAAAAAAAAACATACATTCTGTTCTTAGCATCACCAAAACTCTCTTTATCCTCTGTCTTGTTAACTGTGTTCAGGTGTGCTGGCTGTGCCCACTAATTGGCCACACCTGATGTAATGAGTGCTTGTTTCCATTGAAAAGGGGTCTGTTTGAATAGACAAAAATGAACAGCTTGGCATGCATAAAAAGACATGGCACGTAGTTCCATCCAGAACAGAAGATTAAAGGCTAGAATCTCGCTGACGAGTGTCAGAATAAAAAATAAATGTGTTTGCATAATTCATGTCTAAGGAAATACATTTCCATGTATCCTATATGTGTTTCGAGTTCAAAAAAGTTAACCCAACATAAGATAGAAGTGTTATTAATTTAAGGATCTGAAATGATGTACCAAAATCGAACTGCTTGTAGCTCAGGACCTGAAGCAAAGGATACGCATATTCTTGATACCATTTGAACGGAAACACTTAGAAATTTGTGGAAATGTGAAATTAATGTAGGAGAATATAACACATTAGATCTGGTAAAAGATGATACAAAAAAAAACATGTGTTTTCTATTTGTGTTTTGTTTCATCATCTTTGAAATGCAAGAGAAAGGCTACAAGATGGCAGCAGTGTGTGCAACGTTTCAGACTGA
This sequence comes from Oncorhynchus kisutch, assembly GCF_002021735.2. Classification (NCBI taxonomy): domain Eukaryota; kingdom Metazoa; phylum Chordata; class Actinopteri; order Salmoniformes; family Salmonidae; genus Oncorhynchus; species Oncorhynchus kisutch. The sequence continues at coordinate 11,731,385 of NC_034175.2, read as the reverse complement.
CCCAGTGAAGAGTTACCTCACTACATGATATTTTGCATGAAGTCTGCCAGGAATTTGCCCAAATATGCCGAATTGGTCAATTTATACAGTTGAAGTCGGAAGTTTACATACACTTAGGGTGGAGTCATTAAAACTTGTTTTTCAACCACTCCACAAATTGCTTGTTAACAAACTATAGTTTTGGCAAGTCGGTTAGGACATCTACTTTGTGCATGACACAAGTCAAATTTTCAACAATTGTTTACAGAGAGATTATTTCACTTATAATTCACTGTACCACAATTCCAGAAGGGACAGAAGTTCACATACACTAAGTTGACTGTGCCTGTAAACAGCTTGGAAAATTACAGAAAAGGATGTCATGACTTTAGAAGCTTGTATTTCAAGGCCTACCTTCAAACTCAGTAAAACAAGTCCTATATCGACATAACCTGAAAGGCCGCTCAGCAAGGATGAAGCCACTGTTCCAAAACCGCAATAAAAAATCCAGACTACAGTTTGCAACTGCACATGGGGACAAAGATAGTACTTTTTGGAGAAATGTCCTCTGGTCTGATGAAACAAAAATATAACTGTTTGGCCATAATGACCATCGTTATGTTTGGAGGAAAAAGGGGGAGGCTTGCAAGCCGAAGAACACCATCCCAACTGTGAAGCACAGGGGTGGAAGCATCATGGTGTGGGGGTGCTTTGCTGCAGGAGGGACTGGTGCACTTCACAAAATAGATGGCATCATGAGGCTGGAAAATGATGTGGATATATTGAAGCAACATCTCAAGACATCAGTCAGGAAGTTACAGCTTGGTCGCAAATGGGTCTGCCAAATGGACAATGACCCCAAGCATACTTCCAAAGTTGTGGCAAAATGGCTTAAGGACAACAAAGTCAAGGTATTGGAGTGGCCATCACAAAGCCCTGACCTCAATCCATTAGAAAATTTGTGGGCAGAACTGAAAAAGCGTGTGCAAGCAAGGAGGCCTACAAACCCGACTCAGTTAAACCAGCTCTGTCAGTAGGAATGGGCCAAAATTCACCCAATTAATTGTGGGAAGCTTGTTGGTTAGGCTACACTAACTGTTTGACCCAAATTAAACAATTTAAAGGCAATGCTATCAAATACTATTTGGGTGTATGTAAACTTCTGACCCACTGGGAATGTGATGAAAGAAATAAAAGATGAAATAATTCATTCTCTCTACTATTATTCTGACATCTCACATTCTTAAAATAAATTGGTGATTCCAACTAACCTATGACAGGGAATTCTTACAAGGATTAAATGTCAGGAATTGTGAAAGTTTAAGTGTATTTGGCTAAGGTGTATGTAAACTTCCGACTTCAACTGTGTTTGTTCAAGTACATAGAGTACAACTATAGAGAACATACAAAATGCTATGGTAATAACAAATTTAAGTTCCAAGGAACCAAATGTGCTTGCTTGTGAGTCAGGAATAAAGTAATAATAATTTGGGATTATAGCGCTATGTGTAATGGCTTTGACATAACTACACTGAACAAAAATATAAATGCAACATGTAAAGTGTTGGTCTCATGTTTCATGAGCTGAAATAAAAGATCCCAGAAATATTCCATACACACAAAAAGCTTATTTCTCTCCAATTTTGTGCACATGTGTTTACTTCTCTGTTAGTGAGCATTTCTCCTTTGCCAAGATAATCCATCCACCTGACAGGTGTAGCATATCAATAAGCTAATTCAACAGCATGATTATTACACAGGTGCACCTTGTGCCGGGGACAATAAAAGGCCAATCTAAAATGTGCAGTTTTGTCACACAACACAATTCCACAGATGTCTCCAGTTTTTAGGGAGCATCCAATTGGCATGCTGACTGCAGAACTATCTACCAGAGCTGTTGCCAGATAATTGAATATGAATTTCTCTTCCATAAATCTCATCCAACGTTATGTGGACGAGTGGTTTGCTGATGTCAACATTGTGAATAGTGTGACCAATGGTGGCGGTGGGGTTATGGTATGCGTAGGCATACATTTTGGACAACGAACACGATTGCATTTTATCGATGGGAATTTTAATGCACAGAGATAACGTGACGAGATCCTGAGGCTCATTATTGTGCCATTCATCAGCCGCCATCACCTCATGTTTTGGCATGATAACCCCATGTCGCAAAGGACACGCAAAGGATCTACAGTATACACAATTCCTGGAAGCAGAAAATGTCCCAGTTCTTGCATGGCCTGCATACTCACCAGACATGTATGACAGCGTGTTCCAGCTCCCTCTAACACCCAGAACTTCACACAGCCATTGATCAGAGAGTCATTTTATTTCTGACGTCATTTCCGGTCACAACTTGCAGGCTTGTTTTCGAGTTGCTGTGCGTTTTGTTGCTAACCTGTTTTGCTACCTGACAACTTTACGGTTTTCACTTTTTAATTACCGTTCATATATTTATTTATTTTTTCCTCAACTTTTTCACTCCGGACGCTTTATCTGGACACGATTCGTCAGGACCTCCAACAGCCGAAGCTAAGTAGTAACATTAACATGATGCCTTCTAATTGCAGCCGCTGTACTCGCCTTACGGCGAGGATAGCTGTGCTGCAAGCCCAGCTTCAGACGCAATCGTTAGGCAAGGGTAATTTCAGTGTAGGAAAGGATGAAATAGCGTCTGTGGCACCAGTAAGTACAGATAGTAGTGTAAATCCCCTGGCACAGTCCCCGCAGCCGGACAACTTTCTCACGGTTTCTGGAAGGAAATGCTGTAGGAACGCTCAACCGGTGTCGCTCATTCAGCCGACAGAAACTTTCAACCGGTTTTCCCCATTAAGCAGCGGGTCGGAGTCAGAGGCCGATTCTTCTCTGGTCTCTACTCCTCCCGTTACGGGGTCTGAGACGCCGAAGCTTCCCACCATTAGCTCTGACAAATTGAAAACTCTAGTCATTGGCGACTCCATTACCCGCAGTATTAGACTTAAAGCGAATCATCCAGCGATCATACACTGTTTACCCGGGGGCAGGGCTACCGACGTTAAGGCTAATCTGAAGATGGTGCTGGCTAAAGCTAAAACTGGCGAGTGTAGAGAGTATAGAGATATTGTTATCCACGTCGGCACCAACGATGTTAGGATGAAACAGTCAGAAATCACTAAGCGCAACATAGCTTCTGCGTGCATATCAGCTAGAAAGATGTGTCGGCATCGAGTAATTGTCTCTGGCCCCCTCCCAGTTAGGGGGAGTGATGAGCTCTACAGCAGAGTCTCACAACTCAATCGCTGGTTGAAAACTGTTTTCTGCCCCTCCCAAAAGTTAGAATTTGTAGATAATTGGCCCTCTTTCTGGGACTCACCCACAAACAGGACCAAGCCTGACCTGCTGAGGAGTGACGGACTCCATCCTAGCTGGAGGGGTGCTCTCATCTTATCTACCAACATAGACAGGGCTCTAACTCCTCTAGCTCCACAATGAAATAGGGTGCAGGCCAGGCAGCAGGCTGTTAGCCAGCCTGCCAGCATAGTGGAGTCTGCCATTAGCACAATCAGTGTAGTCAGCTCAGCTATCACCATTGAGACCGTGTCTGTGCCTCGACCTAGGTTGGGCAAAACTAAACATGGCGGTGTTCGCCTTAGCAATCTCACTAGGATAAAGACCACCTCCATTCCTGTCATTACTGAAAGAGATCATGATACCTCACATCTCAAAATAGGGCTACTTAATGTTAGATCCCTTACTTCAAAGGCAATTATAGTCAATGAACTAATCACTGATCATAATCTTGATGTGATTGGCCTGACTGAAACATGGCTTAAGCCTGATGAATTTACTGTTTTAAATGAGGCCTCACCTCCTGGCTACACTAGTGACCATATCCCCCGTGCATCCCGCAAAGGCGGAGGTGTTGCTAACATTTACGATAGCAAATTTCAATTTACAAAAAAAAAAATGACATTTTCGTCTTTTGAGCTTCTAGTCATGAAATCTATGCAGCCTACTCAATCACTTTTTATAGCTACTGTTTACAGGCCTCCTGGGCCATATACAGCGTTTCTCACTGAGTTCCCTGAATTCCTATCGGACCTTGTAGTCATAGCAGATAATATTCTAATCTTTGGTGACTTTAATATTCACATGGAAAAGTCCACAGACCCACTCCAAAAGGCTTTCAGAGCCATCATCGACTCAGTGGGTTTTGTCCAACATGTCTCTGGACCCACTCACTGTCACAGTCATACGCTGGACCTAGTTTTGTCCCATGGAATAAATGTGGTGGATCTTAATGTTTTTCCTCATAATCCTGGACTATCGGACCACCATTTTATTACGTTTGCCATTGCAACAAATAATCTGCTTAGACCCCAACCAAGGAACATCAAAAGTCGTGCTATAAATTCACAGACAACACAAAGATTCCTTGATGCCCTTCCAGACTCCCTCTGCCTACCCAAGGACGCCCGAGGACAAAAATCAGTTAACCACCTAACTGAGGATCTCAATCTAACCTTGCGCAATACCCTAGATGCAGTTGCACCCCTAAAAACAAAAAAAATGTCTCATAAGAAACTAGCTCCCTGGTACACAGAAAATACCCGAGCTCTGAAGCAAGCTTCCAGAAAATTGGAACGGAAATGGCGCCACACCAAACTGGAAGTCTTCCGACTAGCTTGGAAGGACGGTACCGTGCAGTACCGTAGAGCCCTTACTGCTGCTCGATCATCCTATTTTTCTAACTTAATTGAGGAAAATAAGAACAATCCGAAATTCCTTTTTAATACTGTCGCAAAGCTAACTAAAAAGCAGCATTCCCCAAGAGAGGATGACTTTCACTTTAGCAGTGATAAATTCATGAACTTCTTTGAGGAAAAGATTATGATTATTAGAAAGCAAATTACGGACTCCTCTTTAAACCTGCGTATTCCTCCAAACCTCAGTTGTCCTGAGTCTGCACAACTCTGCCAGGACCAAGGATCAAGAGAGACGCTCAAGTGTTTTAGTACTATATCTCTTGACACAATGATGAAAATAATCATGGCCTCTAAACCTTCAAGCTGCATACTGGACCCTATTCCAACTAAACTACTGAAAGAGCTGCTTCCTGTGCTTGGCCCTCCTATGTTGAACATAATAAACGGCTCTCTATCCACTGGATGTGTACCAAACTCACTAAAAGTGGCAGTAATAAAGCCTCTCTTGAAAAAGCCAAACCTTGACCCAGAAAATATAAAAAACTATCGGCCTATATCGAATCTTCCATTCCTCTCAAAAATTTTAGAGAAGGCTGTTGCGCAGCAACTCACTGCCTTCCTGAAGACAAACAATGTATACGAAATGCTTCAGTCTGGTTTTAGACCCCATCATAGCACTGAGACGGCACTTGTGAAGGTGGTAAATGACATTTTAATGGCATCGGACCGAGGCTCTGCATCTGTCCTCGTGCTCCTAGACCTTAGTGCTGCTTTTGATACCATCGATCACCACATTCTTTTGGAGAGATTGGAAACCCAAATTGGTCTACACGGACATGTTCTGGCCTGGTTTAGATCTTATCTGTCGGAAAGATATCAGTTTGTCTCTGTGAATGGTTTGTCCTCTGACAAATCAACTGTAAATTTCGGTGTTCCTCAAGGTTCCGTTTTAGGACCACTATTGTTTTCACTATATATTTTACCTCTTGGGGATGTTATTCGAAAACATAATGTAAACTTTCACTGCTATGCGGATGACACACAGCTGTACATTTCAATGAAACATGGTGAAGTCCCAAAATTGCCCTCGCTAGAAGCATGTGTTTCAGACATAAGGAAGTGGATGGCTGCAAACTTTCTACTTTTAAACTCGGACAAAACAGAGATGCTTGTTCTAGGTCCCAAGAAACAAAGAGATCTTCTGTTGAATCTGACAATTAATCTTAATGGTTGTACAGTCGTCTCAAATAAAACTGTGAAGGACCTCGGCGTTACTCTGGACCCTGATCTCTCTTTTGAAGAACATATCAAGACCATTTCGAGGACAGCTTTTTTCCATCTACGTAACATTGCAAAAATCAGAAACTTTCTGTCCAAAAATGATGCAGAAAAATTAATCCAGGCTTTTGTCACTTCTAGGTTAGACTACTGCAATGCTCTATTTTCCGGCTACCCGGATAAAGCACTAAATAAACTTCAGTTAGTGCTAAATACGGCTGCTAGAATCCTGACTAGAACCAAAAAATTTGATCATATTACTCCAGTGCTAGCCTCTCTACACTGGCTTCCTGTCAAAGCAAGGGCTGATTTCAAGGTTTTACTGCTAACCTACAAAGCATTACATGGGCTTGCTCCTACCTATCTCTCTGATTTGGTCCTGCCGTACATACCTATACGTACGCTACGGTCACAAGACGCAGGCCTCCTAATTGTCCCTAGAATTTCTAAGCAAACAGCTGGAGGCAGGGCTTTCTCCTATAGAGCTCCATTTTTATGGAACGGTCTGCCTACCCATGTCAGAGACGCAAACTCGGTCTCAACCTTTAAGTCTTTACTGAAGACTCATCTCTTCAGTGGGTCATATGATTGAGTGTAGTCTGGCCCAGGAGTGGGAAGGTGAACGGAAAGGCTCTGGAGCAACGAACCGCCCTTGCTGTCTCTGCCTGGCCGGTTCCCCTCTTTCCACTGGGATTCTCTGCCTCTAACCCTATTACAGGGGCTGAGTCACTGGCTTGCTGGGGCTCTCTCATGCCGTCCCTGGAGGGGGTGCGTCACCTGAGTGGGTTGATTCACTGTTGTGGTCATCCTGTCTGGGTTGGCGCCCCCCCCCCCTTGGGTTGTGCCGTGGCGGAGATCTTTGTGGGCTATACTCAGCCTTGTCTCAGGATGGTAAGTTGGTGGTTGAAGATATCCCTCTAGTGGTGTGGGGGCTGTGCTTTGGCAAAGTGGGTGGGGTTATATCCTTCCTGTTTGGCCCTGTCCGGGGGTGTCCTCGGATGGGGCCACAGTGTCTCCTGACCCCTCCTGTCTCAGCCTCCAGTATTTATGCTGCAGTAGTTTATGTGTCGGGGGGCTGGGGTCAGTTTGTTATATCTGGAGTACTTCTCCTGTCCTATTCGGTGTCCTGTGTGAATCTAAGTGTGCGTTCTCTAATTCTCTCCTTCTCTCTTTCTTTCTCTCTCTCGGAGGACCTGAGCCCTAGGACCATGCCCCAGGACTACCTGACATGATGACTCCTTGCTGTCCCCAGTCCACCTGGCCATGCTGCTGTTCCAGTTTCAACTGACCTGAGCCCTAGGACCATGCCCCAGGACTACCTGACATGATGACTCCTTGCTGTCCCCAGTCTACCTGGCCATGCTGCTGCTCCAGTTTCAACTTCCACCTGACTGTGCTGCTGCTCTAGTTTCAACTGTTCTGCCTTATTATTATTCGACCATGCTGGTCATTTATGAACATTGAACATGTTGACCATGTTCTGTTATAATCTCCACCCGGCACAGCCAGAAGAGGACTGGCCACCCCACATAGCCTGGTTCCTCTCTAGGTTTCTTCCTAGGTATTGGCCTTTCTAGGGAGTTTTTCCTAGCCACCGTGCTTCTACACCTGCATTGCTTGCTGTTTGGGGTTTTAGGCTGGGTTTCTGTACAGCACTTTGGGATATCAGCTGATGTACGAAGGGCTATATAAATAAATTTGATTTGATTTTTGATTTGATTTGAAGAGGAGTCGGACAACATTCCTCAGACAACAGTCAACAGCCTGATCAACTCTATGCAAAGCAGATGTGTTGTGTTGTAAGAGGTGAATGGTGGTCACACCAGATACTGACTGGCTTTCTGTTCCATGCCCCTACCCTTTTTATTAAGCTTTCTGTGACAAGCAGATGCATATCTGTGTTCCCAGTCATGTGAAATCCATACATTAGGGCCTAATGAATTTATTTTAACTGACTGATTTCCTTATATGAACTGTAACTCAGTAAAATATTTGAAATTGTTGTTATATTTTTGTTCAGTATAATTTAAAACTGTTCACCCTTTAGACCCCAATAGAATTCTAGAATGCTACTGTAGATTACTGAGAATTCGAGATCAAGCTAATTTTCTCACACATTTTAAACATTCTGACATAACTCAAAACAAAGAACAAATGACAATTACAAGTTAACTTACCTTTAAAGAGCACAACCTCTTCCTTAATATGACACCATATTCATGTAAATAGGAAAAACGCTAATTTTGTCTTCCATTGTGCAGACACTCACTATCAACAAAATTATTAACACTCAAAACAACAAAAAACCCTAGAGTATATAAATGGTAGTAAATTTGACTAAATTACTTCAAATGTACCAAGTACAATATATTATACTTATAAATATTTTTGACATGTAAATACATTTTTTTAATCCAAAATGTGACATATTCAGAAAGTATTTCAAAACCCACACAAAGTAGGCTATTTGATTGACAACGATTCTTACGTTTTACTAAATTCCCAATCTGGCCCTCATACCATCACGGTCCCCTAATCATACCCAGTTAACAATTGGCTCATTCATCCCCCTCCACTCCACTGTAACAATTCCCCAGGTCTTGGCTGTAAATGAGAATGCGTTCTTAGTCAATTTACCTGGTAGAATAAGGGTTAAATAAATAAAAATACAATTCTGTAACAATGTAAAAATGCAAACAACTATTTCAAAATGTAGATAACCTCTCTCAATTAGATTTAGTACAGACCAGGCCTGACACAACACATATACATAGTAGTCTACTTTGACAATTCAGTGAATGCAACAAGTATTAAATAGAGACAGATAAAGAGAGAAGACACAAAACACAACTGTTCAGAGACTATAAAAGATTTGTAGGACTAATTCACATTTCACACTGTCACTTCTGTGTTTGCATTTAGCCTACAACATGTCATGGAACATCTGGAAGCCCTGCCCCATCATGCAAAGTGGCACAGAACACGTAGAGCACCCAAAGGAGGTTTCTACACATCGCCCCCTCTTTCCCCTGTGACCACTCAGGATGCACACCACACACCCTCTCTTTCCCCTGTGACCCCTCAGGATGCACACCACACACCCCCTCTTTCCCCTGTGACCACTCAGGATGCACACCACACACCCCCTCTTTCCCCTGTGACCACCCAGGATGCACACCACACACCCCCTCTTTCCCCTGTGACCACTCAGGATGCACACCACACACCCCCTCTTTCCCCTGTGACCACTCAGGATGCACACCACACACCCCCTCTTTCCCCTGTGACCACTCAGGATGCACACCACCCACCCTCTCTTGCACCCTTCAAACTTCACCTGCTTTTAAATGGTCCAAAAGACCAAACTGTATCACAACCAGCCGTGATTGGGAGTCCTATAGGGAGGTGCACAATTGGCCCAGCATCATCTGGGTTAGGGTTTAGCCGGGGTAGGCCGTAATTGTAAATAAGAATTTGTTCTTAACTGACTTGCCTAGTTAAATATATATATATTTTTTAAATCTCTCCCTCTGCTTCATCCTCTCCCTCATCCTCTTCCTCTTCCTCTCCCTCTTCCTCTACCACCAATCTCCTCTCCACCCAGCCCTGACTCTCCACATCACTTCCCTCCAATCATCTCTAACTCCTCTTCCTCCCTGGCTTCTGCTGCTGAGCCCTGACTCTCCACATCACTTCCCTCACTTTCACTGACCTAGAGAAACAGAGTAATAGAGGGAGAGGAGCAACAAATAAGATACAATTGTGGTCAGGCAAATCATCTCTCTCTCTTCCTTCCTCTTTCTTTTTCTCAACCATACACAAACTCTCTTCCTAATAAGGGCTTTCCATAATATATTTTTTTACTCTCCTCCAATCAACTCTTGTTTTCTTGCCTGACAGACTAACTACAGAGTTCGCCAATGTTAGGTGATTAGTTTCGAAGCTGGGACAGTTACCAAATGAATTGCTTCAGTAGAAACAGGTTAAAAAAAAGCTACTTGTTAGCTGGCTATGTAAACAAATATCCAACTCACCATATGAGCTTCACTGTGCAGGCATCTACTACAGTAACACGACAGCTAAGCTGTCAAATAATAGGAAAACGAGGCATGTATAGCCTTCTCTGCACCTAGAAAAGATGACAAACCATAACGTAAGCCCAATAGATTAAATCAAATTACTTTAGCCTTCATTTTGTTGGCTAGTTAGCTGGTGGTCTGTATGGCTAGCTAGTCAAATAGAAAGCTGAGGTTGCAACTTCATGAGCGCAGCCCTAATTTACTGCTACGCACAACTTTTCTTGTCTAACAGATTAGCTAGTTAGCTAGCTATAGCAAGCATCTTGGGCCATTTCCATATTAATTGTATTGCCATAAACAATACAAAACAACCAACTAGTTAGCTGACTATATACAGCTAAACAGTGCAACTATTTCACCAAGACAGAGATTAGTCATTTGTATACCACCGCTGATGTGCTCGCCTGTACCAACCAAGTTATCATGACATGACTTGCTAATCTGAGAGCAATTCCCTAGCGTTAAACATCGAAAACACCAAACATACACTACCGTTCTAAAGGTTGGGGTCACTTAGAAATGTCCTTGTTTTTTAAAAGAAAAATAACTTTTTGTCCAACATCAAATTGATCAGAAATACAATGTAGACATTATTAATGTTGTAAATGACTATTGTAGCTGGAAACGGATTATTTTAAATGGAATATCTACATAGGCATACAGAGGCCCATTATCAGCAACCATCTCTCCTGTGTTCCAATGGCACGTTGTGTTTGCTAATCCAAGATCATTTTTTAAAAAGACAAATTGATCATTAGAAAACCCTTTTGCAATGATGTTATCACACCTTAAAAATGTTGTTCTGATTAAAGAAGAAATAAAACTGGCCTTCTTTAGACTAGTTGAGTATCTGAAGCATCAGCATTTGTGGGTTTGATTACAGACTCAAAATGGCCAGAAACAAAGCACTGTCTTCTGAAACTTGTCAGTCTATTCTTGTTCTGAGAAATGAAGGTTATTCCATGTGAGAAATGGCCAAGAAACTTAATATCTCGTATAACGCTGTGAACTACTCCCTTCACAGAACAGCGCCAATTGGCTCTAACCAAATCAAATCGAAGTTTATTTGTCACGTGCGCCGAATACAACAGCTGTAGACCTTACAGTGAAATGCTTACTTACAGGTTCTAACCAATAGCGCAAAAAAGGTATTAGGTGAACAATAGGTGAGTAAAGAAATAAAACAACAGTAAAAAGACAGGCTATGTTCAGTAGCGAGGCTATAAAGTAGCGAGGCTACATACAGACACCGGTTAGTCAGGCTGATTGAGGTAGTATGTACATGTAGATATGGTTAAAGTGACTATGTATATATGATGAACAGAGAGTAGGAGTAGCGTAAAAGAGGGGGTGGTGGGTGGCGGGACACAATGCAGATAGCCCGGTTAGCCAATGTGCGGGAGCACTGGTTGGTCGGCCCAATTGAGGTAGTATGTACATGAATGTCTACTTAAAGTGACTATGCATATACGATAAACAGAGAGTAGCAGCAGCGTAAAAAGAGGGTTTGGGGTGGAGTTGGGGGTGCACACAATACAAATAGTCCGGGTAGCCATTTGATTACCTGTTCAGGAGTCTGTCTTATGGCTTGGGGGTAAAAACTGTTGAGAAGTATTTTTGTCCTAGACTTGGCACTCCGGTACCGCTTACCATACGGTAGTATAGAGAACAGTCTATAACTGGGGTGGCTGGGGTCTTTGACAGTTTTTAGGGCATTCCTCTGACACCACCTGGTGTAGAGGTCCTGGGGGGCAGGCAGCTTAGCCACAGTGATGTACTGGGCCGTACGCACAACCCTCTGTAGTGCCTTGCGGTCAGAGGCCGGGCAATTGCTGTACCAGGCAGTGATGAAACCAAAAGATGCTCTCGATGTTGCAGCTGTAGAACCTTTTGAGGAGCTCAAGACCCATGCCAAATCTTTTTAATTTCCTGAGGGGGAATAGGCTTTGTTGTTCACGACCTCTTCACGATTGTCTTGGTGTGTTTGGACCATTCTAGTTTGTTGTTGATGTGGACACCAAGGAACTTGAATCTCACAACCTGCTCCACTACAGCCCCGTCGATGAGAATGGGGGCGTGCTCAGTCCTCTTTTTCCTGTAGTCCACAATCATTACCTTAGTCTTGGTTACGTTGAGGAATAGGTTGTTATTCTGGCACCACCCGGCCAGGTCTCTGAACTCCTCCCTATAGTCTGTCTCTTCGTTGTCTGGTGATCAGGCCTACCGCTGTTGTGTCATCTGCAAACTTCATGATGGTGTTGGAGTCGTGCCTGGCCACGCAGTCGTGGGTGAACAGGGAGTACAGGAGGGGACTGAGTATGCACCCCTGTGGAGCTCCAGTGTTGAGGATCAGTGTGGCAGATGTGTTGCTACCTACCCTCACCACCTGGGGGCGTCCCGTCAGGAAGTCCAGTATCCAATTGCTGAGGGAAGTGTTTAGTCCCAGGATCCTTAGCTTAGTGATGAGCTTTGAGGGTACTATGGTGTTGAACGCTGTAGGCAATGAATAGCATTCTCACATAAGTGTTCCTTTTGTCCAGGTGGGAAAGGCCCGTGTGGGTTGCAATAGAGATTGCATCATCTGTGGATCTGTTTGGGCGGTATGCAAATTGGAGTGGGTCTAGGGTTTCTGGGATAATGGTGTGGATGTGAGCCATTACCAACCTTTCAAAGCACTTCATGGCTACGGAGGTGAGTGCTACGGGTCTGTAGTAATTTAGGCAGGTTGCCTTTGTGCTCTTGTGCAAAAGATCACAGACTGTGGACAGAGGCATATTGTTTAAAAGTGTTAAGGACAGACAAATCTAAGTTTGTCTGAAAGACAAACAAAGAAGAACATTTCTGAGACACATAAAAAAATGAAAACATGATAGAGGAGTGCTTGACGCCATCTGTCGGGCATGGTGGAGGCAATGTGATTGTCTGGGGGTGCTTTGGTGGTGGTAAAGTGGGAGATTACAGGGTTAAAGGGATCTTGAAGAAGGAAGGCTATCCCTCCATTTTGTAAAGCCATGCCATACCCTGTGGATGGTGCTTAATTGGAGCCAATTTCCTCCTACAAAAGGACAATGACCCAAAGCACAGCTATGCAAGAACTATTTAGGGAAGAAGCAGTCAGCTGGTATTCTGTCTATAATGGAGTGGCTAGCACAGTCACCGAGCAGCTTGACCGTATTTGTGGGAGGTGCTTCAGAAAGCATGGGGTGAAATCTCTTCAGATTACCTCAACAAATTGACAACTAGAATGCCAAAGGTCTGCATGTCTGTAATTGCTGCAAGTTCAGGATTCTTTGACGAAAGCAAAGTTTGAAGGACACAATTATTATTTAAATTAAAAATAATTATTTATAACCTTGTCAACGTCTTGACTATATTTCCTATTCATTTTGCAGTTCATTTCATGTATGTTTTCATGGAAAACAAGGACATTTCTAAGTGACTGCAAACTTTTGAATGGTAGTGTATGTCTACTGTTTACTTCTTTCATTCACCTCGACATTATTGCTATTCAAAGTGCAAGGACATGTCTGAACTCGTAACATCAACCAACATAGATACAGCCTCTTTCACAATGAAATGTCACGTCTGTGCTGTCATTTTGAGCAATGAAGTAAAAAGAAAAAGAAAAAGTCAAATGACAGCATACCCTTTGTGATATTGACACAGATATTATTGTTAGATAAACAAGGGCATGATAATTTAAGGGAAGGCAGTCGCCAGACGGTATTGGTTCTAAAGGGTTAAATTGAGAGAAATTACTTGACTTCAAACCCACGTCTCAAACCGCACTAAAGGTAATTACAAATAGCACTAAAATCTAATGATTTGAGAAACAGAGAGAACAGACACAGATAGTACAGACACAGAAAATGTTTTATATGAATGAAATCTATTTAAAACCCTGTGCTGTATTGTCCTACTGGTCGGCTGGAGCTGTAGCTCTCTGGCCTGGCATCAGGACAAGCTAATCATGTCTGAGTGCAGCGAACGGAGCAGAGCATCACATGATTAAGATTCATGAGGTTGGAATAGCAGGAGCAAATTATCAGAGCAATTCTTGGAGGGTTCAAAAAACCATACATCCCTGAGTGTCTGGAGAGGGAGAATAAAACCTATTCTTTCTCTTCTTTATTCCTCTTATCAAGGATGTCTTACAGGATGAGACCCTGAATTTCTGACTACGGCTTTAAAGTACTGACGTAACATCTGTCCTTGCTCAAGAAGAGGGTTTGTAAAATGGCGCAATCCTAGAAGCTGGCAATGGAGTTACATGATTTGTATAGGACACGCCATATCTCTCTTTGGAGGGTGCGTTGGATTTGTATTATAAGGCACTTGAAGGTTAGAGAGAGCTTTGATAAAAACAACGCAAGCAGAGGTATTGTGTTTGGAAAAGCATTGTGTGGCTGGATCTGGGGTCAAACAAACAGGTATTTCAGTGGGACATACTTTTGCACATGTTAAATAATGGGCACTTGTTGTAGTGGGTCAATGTTCAGTGGATAAAATAGTTCAGTTTTCCCCATTAATCCTTGTCAGTTGTCTGCAAACTCAAACAATGGAGGATCCTTGCCCTTTGTGTATCACTGGAGAAAATACCTTTATTGCAAATCTTGTGCTCTCAAGTATTGTACATTAAAAGAAGGGATCTTTACTTTAGAGGCATATGTACCGGAGAGAAGCCTTTCCAATACAGAAGTGAAGCATTTCACTTCAACAACACTTCAAACCACGTCCTCGCAGCCTTTCCTTCTGCAAAACACTATTAACATTCTAGGCGACATTGACCAAAAAAGTGATAACTGCTCTCCACAAAAAATTGAAATTCCCATCAGCACACATTCTCCTAGGGATTAATCCGCTTGTCCATGTCCTATTTACAGAGAGGAGTGTGCTGTCTGAGTCTACCATTGTGAAAAATTGACCCCATCTTTTGGGTTAAGCTTGTCCATCAATTTGCGTACAATAGTGCCACGATAAAGGAACACGTGGTAGAGGTTTAGACTTACAGTTGAAGTCAGAAGTTTACATACACCTTAGCAAATACATTCAAACTCAGTTTCTCACAATTCCTGACATTTAATCCTAGCAAAAAAATCCCTGCCTTCGGTCAGTTAGGATCACCACTTTATTTTAAGAATGTGAACTGTCAGAATAATAGTAGAGAGAATGATTTATTTCAGCGTTTATTTCTTTCATCACATTTCTAGTGGGTCAGAAGTTTATTTACATACACTCAATTAGTATTTGTTAGCATTGCCTTTAAAACTTCTTAGGGCTGCAATCCCGTTAACAGGATGATATGACAACAGCCAGTGAAAGTGCTGGGCGCCAAATTCAAAACAACAGAAATCTCATAATTAAAATTCCTTCAAATTCCTCAAACATATATCTTAGACCGTTTTAAAGGTAATCTTGTTGTTAATCCCACCACAGTGTCCGATTTCAAATAGGCTTTACAGCGAAAGCACCACAAACGATTATGTTAGGTCACCTGCCATTTTTCCAGCCAAAGAGAGTCACAAAAAGCAGAAAAAAAGAGAGTCACAAAAAGCAGAAATAGAGATAAAATTAATCACTAACCTTTGATGATCTTCATCAGATGACACTCATAGGACTTCATATTACAGAATACATGTATGTTTTGTTTGATAAAGTTCATATTTATAGAAAGAAATCTCACATTACATTGGCACGTTATGTTCACTAGTTGTGTGATATTGCAGAGAGCCACATCATTTTACAGAAATACTCATTATAAATGTCGATAAATACAATTGTTAGACATGCAACCGCTGTGTCAGATTTAAAAAAAAACTTTACCTGAAAGCATACCATGTAATAATCTTAGACCGGGCTCAGAAAATAAATACAATTATCCGCCATGTTGGAGTCAACAGAAATCAGAAATCACATTATAAATATTCCCTTACCTTTGGCAATCTTCATCAGAATGCACTCCCAGGAATCCTAGTTACACAATAAATGCTTGATTTGTTCGATAATGTCCATTATTTATGTCCAAGTAACTACTTTTGTTAGCGAGTTTAGTACACAAATCCAAATGCTTGTGCAGGTCCATCCGAACGTCGGACAAAAACTTCAAAAAGTTATTACAGGTCGATGAAACTTGTCAAACTAAGTATAGAATCAATCTTTAGGATGGTGTTATCATACATTTTCAATAAAGTTCCAACCGGAGAATTCCTATGTCTGTAGAGAAGCCATGGAACGCAGGTCGCTATCATGTGAAATGCGCATGACCAGGACCTGTCTCTCTGCCAGACCACTGACTCGTAGAGCTCCCCTCTGGCTCCACAACACAGTAGAAGCCTCATTCAAGTTTATAAAGATGGTTGACATCTATTGGAATCCCTAGGAAGTGCACATTTATCAATTTCCCACTGTGTATTCAATAGGGGCTGGGTTGAATATCGACCAACCTCAGATTTTCCACTTCCTGTTTGGATTTCTTCTCAGGTTTTTGCCTGCCACATGAGTTCTGTTATACTCACAGACATCATTCAAACAGTGCCAGAAACTTCAGAGTGTTTTCTATCCAATACTGATAATAATATGCATATATTAGCAACTGGGACTGAGGAGCAGGCTGTTGACTCTGGGCACCTCTGGGCACCTTTCATCCAAGCTACTCAATACTGCCCCTGCAGCCATAAGAAGTTGTTTAACTTGGGTCAAACGTTTTGGGTAGCCTTCCACAAGCTTCCCACAATAAGTTGGGTGAATTTTGGCCCATTCCTCCTGACAGAGCTGGTGTAACTGAGTCGGGTTTGTAGGCCTCCTTGCTCGCACACACTTTTTCAGTCCTGCCAATAATTTTTTTTATAGGATTGAGGTCAGGGCTTTGTGATGGCCACTCCAATACCTTTACTTTGTTGTCCTTAAGCCATTTTGCCACAACTTTGGAAGTATGCTTGGGGTCATTGTCCATGTGGAAGACCCATTTGCAACCAAGCAGTAACTTCCTGACTGATGTCTTGAAATTTTGCTTCAATATATCCACATAATTTTCCTCACTCATGACGCCATCTATTTTGTGAAGTGCACCAGTCCCTCCTGCAGAAAAGCACCCCCACAACATGATGCAGCCACCCCTGTGCTTCACGGTTGGGATGGTGTTCTTCGGCTTGCAAGCCTCCCCTTTTTCCTCCAAACATAACGATGGTCATTATGGCCAAACAGTTCTATTTCTGTTTCATCAGACCAGAGGACATTTCTCCAAAAAGTACGATCTTTGTCCCTATGTGCAGTTCCAAACCGTAGTCTGTATTTTTCATGGCAGTTTTGGAGCAGTGGCTTCTTCCTTGCTGAGTGGCCTTTCAGGTTATGTCGATATAGGACTTGTTTTACTGTGGATATAGATACTTTTGTACCTGTTTCCTCCAGTATCTTCACAAGGTCCTTTCTGATGTTTTGGGATTGATTTGCACTTCACACCAAAGTACGTTCATCTCTAGGAGACAGAACGCGTCTCCTTCTTGAGCAGTATGACGGCTGCGTGGTCCCATGGTGTTTATACTTGCGTACTATTGTTTGTACAGATGAACGTGGCACCTTCAGGTGTTTGGAAATTACTCCCAAAGATGAACCAGACTTGTGGAGGTCTACAATTTATTTTCTGAGGTCTTGGCTGATGATTTATTTTGATTTTCCCATGATGACATGCAAAGAGGAAGGCCTTGAAATATATCCACAGGTACACCTCCATTTGACTCAAATGATGTCAATTAGCCTATCAGAAGCTTCTAAAGCCATGACATCATTTTCTGGAATTTTCCAAGCTGTTTAAAGGCACAGTCAACTTAGTGGATGTAAACTTCTGACCCACTGGAATTGTGATACAGTGAATTATAAGTGAAATAATCTGTCTGTAAACTATTGTTGGAAAAAT
This sequence comes from Oncorhynchus kisutch, assembly GCF_002021735.2. Taxonomy (NCBI): domain Eukaryota; kingdom Metazoa; phylum Chordata; class Actinopteri; order Salmoniformes; family Salmonidae; genus Oncorhynchus; species Oncorhynchus kisutch. Next base: position 11,713,449 of record NC_034175.2, on the reverse strand, counting down.
GAATGGTGTCATGCACAAAGTAGACTGTAGTTTGTTAACAATACATTTGTGGAGCGGTTCAAAAATGAGTTTTAATGACTCCAACCTAAGTGTATGTAAACTTCTGACTTCAACTGTACGTACCAAAGTTAGCATGTTTAAGAGGAAATATTGAACCACTAACATACTGTATGTCTCAATCATTGGTCATTCTGTACAGCAGGCAAAACACAACAGTACTGCTATTTTGAAAGAGTAAAACATTCTCATAATCACGTCTGATATCTAGGAGATTTTATTTATCAAAAAGACACAATGTAAGTACATTTTACAATGGTAAAATAAAGAGCTGAGGAGTAATTGGTGCTACAAATTCCTTTCTGAACATCACAACGTTCTCATAACGTTACCATTGTGAATAATCATATTTTGCGACGCTGAGAATTTTTACAAGCAGTGAAGGAACATATCACAGCAATGAAGCACAACTTAATTCAAACAGAAAACGTTCACAAGTATCCACAGCTATCATTCATCTTCTCATCGCCCACTCCACAATTCTAGAAACTTTAAGCTTTTGTCAGGGATATGAGAACCTACAGTAAGTTACATCACCTTAAATATATGCATAGATTTGAATAGTGATGCCAGACCTTGAAGATAGGTTCCTATTAGAGACTGCAGAGGGGAGGACGGCTCATAATAATGGCTGGAACGGAGTATGGAATGGCATCAAACACATGGAAACCATGTTTTGATGTTTTTAATACCAATCCAACATTCCGCTCCAGCCATTGCCACGAGTCCTTCCTCCCCAATTAGAGTGCCACCAACGTCCTGTGATAGATTCACAAACATTTTGGTGCTTTTGGTTCATTTAGTTCCTTTTCTCTGCAAGGTACAAAAAAAAAATGAATATCTGGGCACACTGACTCAGTAAGACTAAGAGAAAATAACAATAATAAAACACTTCAGATTTGTGTATGCATGCGATGAGTTAAGAGCTAGAGCCCACTGATGCCGGTGGATTGTGAGGGAAGAGTGATAATAAAAGATGCATGACGTCGGAAGCAGAAAAGGCTAGGAGCTGACACTGACGCTGCACACTGACGCTGCACACTGAAGAGTCTTACCCATCTTTTCAGAGAACTCAGTGATAACACACACATACAGCCCACGGGAGAAGTCAGAGAGATGATAATCACCCCTCTGAGAGATTAATTAAGTCTATTACTATCTCTAAATAAGCCTTCCTGGAAAATATGTAACAGGATGAGACATTTGGAGGGAATGGAGGGAAAGTGGTTGACTCTACTGCCTATTGATTGGCCAGAGGGTGAGTGCTTCAGGCGATCAACAAACCTGTAATTTATGTCACATGTTCCACTCTTTACACTCAGATCATGGCAGATAGATATGTTTGTGTGCAAGTGTGTCTGTGTTTGCATGAGCGAGAGAGAGAGAGAGAGAGAGAGAGAGAGAGAGGATAGCAAGAGTGAAATGATAGGACTGAAAAAAGCTGTAAATCATATTTTAAAGTACTGTTTTTATCACACCATTTGATACATTTTTGTCTAATGATCATTTATGTATTCATATAATCATAAGTACTACACAACATTTTATTATCATACTTCATAGATACAGTAGCATCAGGTAAATATGATCCAGTGCTTAAAAAACAAAAACAAGTAAACAAACACAGAGGAAAACAGGGTAAAGTAAGTGGATACATCAATACCTCTTCCATGATTGGCTGGTTGGCTGCCACAGCTACCACAGTTAGGTACAGTATAAATTAACCACAGTAGACTAGTATGCCATTCATTTGAAGATGATAATATAAGTACCAGCTATCCCCCCGCCCCCCGCCCCCTGCCTGACACACAAACACACACACTCATATACCTGCGCACACCAAATATCTACCTACATAAGCAAGGAGAGACAGCCATGACGAAGTAGAGGTGTTGGTGTGGGGCAGCCCCTCCTGTCTGAGACTGCTGGTACAGGTCAGGGGTCAGGTGGTCAGGTGGAGCAGAAGCAGAGAGGTCACAGCACTATGACTGCAGCTACCTGGGAAACACAAGCACACCAGACAACATGCATCAATCATTAACCAGCGCTATATAGGCAAGCTAACGATGGGATGACAACCACTAAATGTGGGCTACTCACAAAGCTAAGCTTTCTAAACCAAGTCTAAGCCAATACCACAGGTGTAATATTCTTGTACATGTACCTTTACCTTTACATCCACTACTAACTGCCTTAGGCTTATATTATTTTCACTTTTATTTTATGAATTATTAATTGGTAAGGAACTAATTTGTACTTTTTATTATGGAAGTGACACAAGGTCGTGGGTAGTATTTTATGATTGGTGGTCAGTGTATGAGTTCTAATTATGTCTGGGCCAGAGATCAACCAGCTGGAGATCCAAATGGTTCATTAATTAGCAGCCCCCTGTGACGGGCATGAAGTAGAACCACAAAAGGCCACAGTGCATCACTTTTATCTCAAATTATACTCAGGGGTTGGCCAACTCATCTGTTAATTACAGCATGTAGCTAAGATGATCTAAGGGTTATGCAGCACACAATATGAAAATAAAATATACAGTGTTGTACTTTAGATGTTTATGTTTTGTGTCTAACTATACAACTTCTAAAATGACTTCAGGGTTATACTGTATGTTGTGCTGAGAAAATACCATGTATTGTGCTTTAGATGAAGTGTTTGTTATGTTGAACTATTCAATCGTTATCGTTCCATGTCATAATTGAAGGCATACATGAATAGACATCTGGGGTGAGTCACATAGACCTATTGTGAGATCGGCTTTGTATTGAACCCACAGGGCAAACAACACCCGCAGGGCAAAGAATGGCTTCTTCCTCCAACTACCTCTGCCTCACACCTGACACTATGGAGTCCATTCTTCCAAGCTGTCTGTCACTCAGTCTGTCTTTCTCTATTTCTCTTCTCCAGTCAGTCCATAACTACCTTTCCAAATACGTCCATTGGAGGGGTCTGGCGGTCATGTCAGAGGGGGCGAATCACCAAAGCAGATCCTTCTCCTCACTCTTTCTTTCTCTTCTCTATCTACTACTACTCAAGACCTGACCAGCCAATCTCTGATTAAAACTCACCCCACCTTATTTCAAAGAGAGAGGGAAAGAGGGATGGAGAAAGAAAGGGTGAGACAAAGACAAAGAGAGAGAGAGAGAGAGAGCGAGAGGAGAGGGATTGTGAGAGGCCATAGTCTATGAAATGGGGGCAGAGTTCCTGCAATCCTTTCTGAGAGACTGATGGCCATTGGCCGAGACTGCCCGTGGCCAGGCATGCCTGTTTGGGTAAGAGTCTAGAAGAGAAAAGACCCATACAACTGAAGTTGGAAAAAAAATACACACCACTGTGGTGTTTTATTTTTCATTCAACTTTCATTCATGTAGGTCTGTCTAATTCAGACATTATCTATTTTTTGTCAAGATAGATCCTAGTGTAAGAAAGGCAAGCAAGTGCAACCAGCAGCTTTACAATATTCCAAGTTCCTGCGACACACAAAACAAGGAAATTGAAAATGGAAAACTCAGACCTGCTTGTATATCATTATGCTCTTTGGTAAAGCATTTCTTTTTAGGGTAATATCAGTAGAAATGTTACAAATATGGAGGTTCAGGACCAGTGGAAGCTCCTCAGAGGAGGAAGGAAATTTCTTTTTTTAAATTGATTGTGAAACATAAAAAAACATATTTTTGAGATAAAACTTTACTAAATACAGTATATTCACGTCACCAAATTATTGATGAAATAACACTGTTTTGCAATGAAGGTCTACAGTAGCCTCAACAGCACTCTCTGGGGTAGCATCACGGTGTAGCAAAAGGACAGATCGGTTCTGTTCTCCTCTGGGTACATTGACTTCAATATAAAACCTAGGTGGCTCATGGTTCTAACCCCCTTCCATAGCCTTACACTGTAATTATGACAACTTCAGAGCTTTTGCAGCATCAACTGACATGATGTCCACCCAATAAAAGGATCAGAGAATGAATCTAGTACTGAAAGCATAAGCTACAGCTAGCTGCTACTGCAGTGCATAACATGTGGTGAGTATTTTAACAGCTTTGAACAAATTGATTTCTTTAAAATTGAAAGAGAAGCGAGAGAGAGCTAGCTATATTTCCTTGTATTCTTTTCACTTTCACTTTCACTTACTTAGCTAGGGAATGCAGCTCGCTAGTTTAGCCTACTCAAACACCCGGCTCAAACAGAGAGGGATGCCATGTTAGCTAGCTGGCTATGGCTATCCAACACTGGAACTCTTCCAAGTCAAGATACGCTTTAGGTTTTATTAATTTATTGCCACCAGGGCCCGCCAGTGTAATTACTCAACTGCTTTCTGTACACTGTAATGCATGATTGTAGCGGGTTTACTACCGAGTTAGTTCTAGCTATGTTGATTATGATGATAGCTAATATGATGTCAATATGGTGGGGTGGGGGGAGTATACAAAAAAAAATTATGCAAACAATTAACTTGATAGGACCCACAATCTATCTGCACCCTGCCCTACCATCCATACCCTGATTGGAGTAAACTAACGGACAACAATACTTCTACTGCTACTTCTACTGCTCACATGTACGGTACATGTAGTTAATAATTATACAAATATTCTTCATTTCCTCTTTCTGCAAGTGCTGGGTTTTCAACCAACCAATTCATTCTGATCTTAGAGAGGTGGAGGGGAGAGAGGAGGAAAGAGTATGAAGTTTGACAGGGGGATAAAGATGACTACGCTGCAGACCTCTGTCTATGAAAAGACCCCAGGCTTCCGTCAGATTGGTGATTGTATACCCATCTGAACGATGTCCTGATCCAGACAGGTTGGAATGATGCCAGGAAGGAGAGAGGCACAGATGAACTGATGGAATGAGAGAACGAAACGTATTGGGGAGAAATAGGGGAATAAAAATGGGGAGTATGGTGGATAAAATGAATGGGACAGAGTAGAGAACAAGCAAAGACAAAGAGAGAGCGTAATTGAGAATGAGAGTGAGCAAAAGAGAAAGTGAACGAGAGAAAAAGAAACAGAGAGAGATTGATCGATCAAGAGAGAAAACGGAAGGAAGAGAAAAGGAGAGAGAGCGAGGTAGAGAGTAACGGTAGGGAGATATGGTGCTTTGAAGAGATCAGAGGGCATGAGGCTACCCCGTCTCCCTGGCACACACACACAGAGGGAGAGAGAGCTCTGCCAGTATCACCGACTTCAAAGCTCTGTCTCTGTGCCACCACAACGGAGACCCCCTTCTCCTTCCGGAAGAGTCTGGGAGACACACATGCATCTACGCACGCACACACGCACACACACACACACACACACACACACACACACACACACACCACACACACACACACACACACACACACACACACATGAATCAACTGCAGTGTATCTTGGGCAAAGCAAGGGGGCGCTAGAAAGCTGTTTGAACATAACTCCACCTTGTCATTGAAAGACGTGTGTGGAAAGGAGGGAGGAAAGGAGGAAGGTTAGGAGGGAGGGAATGAAAGCCAATAAACACAGACAGTCCCCAAGATGAATGCTCGAGTGACAAATAGCAATGCAGCAGTTTAGACATCTGGTAATGTGCCTCAGTAGATCCATTTCCTGCAATCAAACAATATAAAAACTCCAGACAGACAGTCTAATGAGAAAAAGACAGGAGATAAACTGAATTTAAAAAATATATTGATGAAAGTGTCAAGTTACTGTACTGTACTGTAGATAACATAGACAAGTCAGACAACAGACCAGTGGAAGCTGCTGTCACATTAAATCACATTTGATACCTTAATCCATTCCACCCATTACAATGATCCAGCTTCCCTTCACTTGCCTGCACCGAAAAAGACATGTCAAATCTCATTTGTACTGAGTGAGTTGGTAGAGATGTTTACTATCGCCCAGCCAGAGTGAAGGAAGATTTAGAAGTCAAACTGAAATCCAGGGTGGATGGGATCAATGTGAGCAGCTGGGGAGGGGTTGTGTTTTGAAGGACCCTGTTCTGTCCGTCACGGCCCATTTCCAGCAGAGCCAGAGGCCAGATGCATGGAGCTGATAGGCCGTATCAATTACAACCCAAACTGGCTCCATTGCACAGCTATCACAGCTATCGATTGTCAGTCACAGGCTGGATGAATGGCGTAGACTCGGAGCCAACAGGTTGACCGGGTGGTGTGTGTGTGTGTGATTGTGGGGGGAAAGAGGGAAGAGGAGAAGCAGATATTTCGCATGACAGCCTAGTTTGAACACTCACATTCAAGTGAGTGGTGAGTACTCAAGTGAGTATTACTCAGTCTCTCTATCTTAACACATTTGATGGCTACACCGTTGTGTACAACAGTATATCCAATATGAACCTAGCTCACCCATTGTACTGAATATCAGACCTACAGTCTGTCCACTCAAATACACTGGTGAACACAATGACATAGTGGATGGATTTATGCTGCCTCTTTAACCCTCCATGTGAGGTCCCTCCATACCTAAGCTGCTACCCACCATCCATCCTTCCCTCTATCCCTCGATTGACTCTCTCCAAATGGCATCTGTCTGTGTGAGGAGCTCTGTGTTGATCAGGCTGGTGTAATGACAGCCTAAGCTGTTCGTTGGAAGGTCTCACAAATTAAGGCGCTGGCCAATCAGCTTTAGGTAATCTCAGCTCTTCTTCCTGGAGAATGCTGGCTATGCTGAGCAGGCTTGGTTTGAGCAGCTGGGGATATGTGTGTGTGTGTGTGTGTGTGTGTGTGTGTGTGTGTGTGTGTGTGTGTGTGTGTGTGTGTGTGTGTGTGTGTGTGTGTGTGTGTGTGTGTGTGTGTGTGTGTGTGTGTGTGTGTGTGTGTGTGTGTGTGCGTGTGTGTGTGTGTGTGTGTGTGTGTGTGTGTGCGTGCGTGCGTGCGTTTTGATGTGGAGGGTCTATATGTCTATGTGTTTGAGGTGTATAATTCTGAAATTATAAGATGTACAGTAAATGGAGAGTAATTAAAACATGTATTTGAAAGCTGTGTTAATCATTTTGACCATAGCTACTAGTTTGTGAAATGGGTTAATGCTAGTCTCAGATCACCTGTGTAAAATAGTGATGTGTTTTCTCATGGAAAGAGAAAAGACAGTGACAGTCCCTCACCCACAGAGTCACAGTAATCCCCTCCAGCAAAGTTTGGAGTAAGCTGACCGCATGGAAAAAGATAAACAAGGATTGTCATTCTTCACCCCGTAATGGAAAATTGCACAGCACTTTCTGTCCTCAGCATTTATCGCTAATAGAGTTTTTTAAAAATCCATACCATCTAATTTACTGCAATCATTTCTACACACAAAATATACTTTCTAATTCTTTGCACATTGTTTTCTTTCTTCCATTTTATTTAGCTATTTCCCTCTTACTTTAGGGAAGATATCAGAAGCAGAAATAGGTTGAGCAACAAACAAGGCCTGAATCCACAATATCAAAACAATCTGAATTCTTTCCTAAACGGAATAGTTTTATTTAAATTGACTCCTTTCATTTAACAAAATACAGTCATTTTCTCAATAATAAAAAACGGCAAAGTCTCCCAAACATCTGAAGTTAACAAAAAGAAAAGTGACCATCAGAGTGAAACATTCTGAAAGCAAAAAGAAAACGTTTTCTTCCCTTCCCTCGTAGAGCAGAGGATAGATTGAGGACGTCAGTGACGAATGTCTTGCATTAACTTTGTTGTTTATTTTCCCCCGGAAGCAGTGAAATAACCCTATTAAATCAAGTAGTCACTCGACCATTAATCTCAATGCAGCTGACTAGTCCCTCAAAGCTAAATGGGGTTTAGAATTTGCATGAGGCGAGTTTACCCACAAAGCCTTGCCTAAGAGGATTGCAGTTCAGACAGAGAGCTTATTGTCACACTTGTTCATAGACACGGATTAACGGTAGTAGACCACAAAAGGACTGCACTAACTTCATGGCAAGGCGCACTAGTTCCCCCTCACTGCACTGCTAGTAAAGAGATCTCTCTTTCAGGGGCGGAAATACGGCAAATTACAATGCAGCAGTTACTTCTGTGACATCTATCAATTAATAGCTACTCTGTACTGTTCATTTCCTTTCATTTCACAGAAGTACTTCCTGCATGGTTATTTGCTTTTTTGACTTTAGTTTCAAATCAGGTGTTTATGGACACCAGAAAGGCCTGAAAATACAGTATTTTGGGTAACTCAGATTGTTCTGGCATTTCTCACATAGAAACTTAATTGGGAGGAATGATGGTGAATATGCTTTTTATATTTGTATCACAAGCCATTTTGGGGAGAATCATGATGGAAGTGGCCATTTTAGGTCCATTTTAGCCCTATACATTCCTCTTGTCAGCAGCCTGATCACTACAAATAAACTTTGATTTAAAGCATTTGAAAAGGTTGTGAGAACGTCGATATATGCCTTCCTCAGTACTCACAAAAAAAAGAAAAATGATTGCCCAGCACTGGGCAATAACAGACAGAGTGCGCTGCTTAGACCACTGCGTCACCGTAGTTTACAATGCTCCAGCAAACCGTGAGAAGAGTTGATGATAGTTGACGGAAACACCAAGCGCGTTGTTATCTTTTATTTAGTTTTAAGCCTTCCCCAAACCATAGCCCTAACCTTAACCACTCGAAATGAATGCCTAAATTATTAACCTTAGAGTTGTTTCTGTTTTAACCCTGTAACTACACAGCATGAACTCTGTAAACACGCAGAATTAATGTGTAAAAAATAGACCTTCATCCATAATACGTCAGATTCCCGAAAGGAAAATGTGAGATATTGTTGCTGGTAAGACCCTATGATCTGTGACCGCACATGATACAGACAATATATTGGTGTCATTATACACCTTGTACAGTGCCTTCAGAAAGTATTCACACCCCTTTTCCACATTTTGTTGCGTTACAGCCTGAATTTAAAATGTATTAAATTTAGATTTTGTGTCACTGGCTTACATACAACACTCCATAATGTCAAAGTGGAATTACGTTTTTAGAAATGTTTACAAATTAATAAAAAATGAAAAGCTGAAAATGTATGTCTTAAAAGTCAATAAGTATTCTACCCCTTTGTTATGGCAATTCAAAATAACTTCAGGAGTAAAAATGTGCATAACAAGTCACATTATAACTTGTATGGTTTCACTCTGTGTGCAATAGCAGTGTTCTTGATACTCCCCATCCCGGATCCGGGAGCGTAATCATCGACTGACACTAATTAGCATAACGCAACGGACATAAATATTAGTAGAAAATATTCCTATTCATGAAAATCACAAATGAAATATATTGAGACACAGCTTAGTCTTTTGTTAATCTTTTGTTAATCCCCCTGTCATCTCAGCCAAAGCAAGACAAGCCTAGCATAGCATTATGTCCAGCTAGCAGCAGTTAACTTGGTCACGGAAATCAGAAAAGCAATCAAATTAAATTGTTTACCTTTGATGAGCTTCGGATGTTTTCACTCACGAGACTCCCAGTCAGATAGCCAATGTTCCTTTTTTCCAAAAATATTATTTTTGTAGGCGAAATAGCTCCGTTTGTTCTTCACGTTTGGCTGAGAAATCGACCGGAAATTGCAGTCACAAAAAATATTCCAAATTAGCTCCATAATATCGACAGAAACATGGCAAACGTTGTTTATAATCAATCCTCAAGGTGTTTTTCAAATATATATTTGATAATATATCCACCGGGACAATTGGTTTTTCAGTAGGACCAATTGGAAAAATGGCTACCTCCGTATTTTACGCAAGAATCACTCTGAGAGACATCAGGTGACCACTTACACAATGTAGCCGCTAACGGTATTCTTCAACATAAATGCGTAAAACTACGTCACAATGCTGTAGACACCTTGGGGAATACGTAGAAAAAGTAATCTAGTTGATAGCCCATTCACTGCTCAATAGGGACACATTGGAACGCAGAGCTTTCAAAACACGAGGCACTTCCGGATTGGATTTTTCTCAGGCTTTCGCCTGCAATATCAGTTCTGTTATCCCCACAGACAATATTTTTACAGTTTTGGAAACTTTAGAGTGTTTTCTATCCTAAGCTGTCAATTATATGCATATTCTAGCATCTTGTCCTAACAAAATATCCCGTTTACTTTGGGTACGTTATTTTTCCAAAAATTAAAATACTGCCCCCTAGTCACAACAGTTAACAATAGAATTTGAATGACTCCATCATCTCTGTAGCCCACACGTACAATTATTTGTAAGGTCCCTCCACAAAGACCAGAGAGGTTTTATAATGCCTCACAAAGAAAGGCACCTATTGGTAGATGGGTAAAAGAAATAGACATTAAATATCCCTTGGAGCATGTTATTAATCAAGTCACTACAAAGATACAGGCATCCTTGCTAACTCAGTTGCCGGATAGGAAGAAAACCTCTCAGGGGTTTCACCATGAGGACAATGGTGACTTTAAAACAGTTTTAGAGTTTGTTTTATTTGTTTATTTTTTTTAATAAACTTTAATATTTAATATTGCGGATAGAATGTTGCTTCCATCAATGTAATTGTCTGCATCATTTCCAATCCCCCATATATTTTATTCAACACACAGTTGAGGTCGGAAGTTTACATACACCTTACTAAATACATTTAAACTCTGTTTTTCACAATTCCTGACATTTAATCCAAATAAGAATTCCCTGTCTTAGGTCAGTTAGGATCACCACTTTATTTTAAGAATGTGAAATGTCAGAATAGTAGTAATTTATTTCAGCTTTTATTTCATTCATCACTTTCCCAGTGGGTTAGAAGTTTACATACACTCAATTAGTATTTGGAGCATTGCTGTTAAATTGCTTAACTTGGGTCAAACTTTTCGGGTAGCCTTCCACAAGCTTCCTACAATAAATTGCATGAATTTTGGCCCATTCCTCCTGACAGAGCTGGTGTAACTGAGTTAGGTTTGTAGGCCTCCTTGCTTGCACACGCTTTTTCAGTTCTGCCCACAAATGTTCTATAGGGTTGAAGTCAAGGCTTTGTGATGGCCACTCCAATACATTGACTTTGTTGTCCTTAAGCCATTTTGCCACAACTTTGGAAGTATGCTTGGGGTCATTGTCCATTTGGAAGACCCATTTGTGACCAAGCTTTAACTTCCTGACTGATGTCTTGAGATGTTGCTTAAATATATCCACAGCATTTTCCTACCTCATGATGCCATCTACTTTGTGAAGTGCACCAGTCCCTCCTGCAGCAAAGCACTCCCACAACATGATGTTGCCACCCCCGTGCTTCAGGGTTGGGATGGTGTTCTTCAGCTTGCAAGCCTCCCCCCTTTTCCTCCAAACATAACGATGGTAATTATGGTAGACCAGAGGATATTTCTCCAAAAAGTACGATCTTTGTCCCCATGTGCAGTTGCAGTGGTCTGTATTCTGTAGTCTGGCTTTTAATGGCGGTTTTGGAGCAGTGGCTTCTTCCTTGCTGAGCGGCCTTTCAGGTTAAGTCGATATAGGACTCGTTTTACTGTAGATATAAATACTTTTGGGGCTGTTTCCTCCAGCATCTTCACAAGTTCCTTTCTGTTGTTCTGGGATTGATATGCACTTTTCGCACCAAATTATGTTCATCTCTAGGAGACAGAACATGTCTCCTTCCTGGGCGGTATGACAGCTGCGTGGTCCCATGGTGTTTAGACTTGCATACTGTTGTTTGTACAGATGAACGTGGTACCGTCAGGAATTTGGAAATTGCTCCCAAGGATGAACCAGACTTGTGGAGGTCTAAAATTTGTTTTCTGAGGTCTTGGCTGATTTCTTTTGATTTTCCCATGATATCAAGCAAAGAGACACTGAGTTTGAATGTAGGCCTTGAAATACATCCACAGGTACACCTCTAATTGACTAAAATGATGTCAATTAGACTGCCAGAAGCTTCTAAAGCCATGACATTTTCTGGAATTTTCCAAGTTGTTTAAAGGCACAGTCAACTTAGTGTATGTAAACTTCTGACCCACTGGAATTGTGATACAGTGAATTATAAGTGAAATAATCTGTCTGTAAACAATTGTTGGAAAAATTATTTGTGTCATGCACAAAGTAGAAAGGCCAAATGTTTAGTTTGTTAAGAAGAAATTTGTGGAGTGGTTGAAAAACGAGTTTTAATGACTCCAACCTAAGTGTATGTAAACGTCTGACTTCAACTGTACATACATACATACCCATTATATATATTTATATAAACATTCATACATATACACATACAATGGGGAGAACAAGTATTTGATACACTGCCGATTTTGCAGGTTTCCGTACTTACAAAGCATGTAGAGGTCTGTAATTTTTATCATAGGTACACTTCAACTGCGAGAGGCGGAATCTAAAACAAAAATCCAGAAAATCACATTGTATGATTTTTAAGTAATTAATTAGCATTTTATTGCATGACATAAGTATTTGATATCAGAAAAGCAGAATTTAATATTTGGTACAGAAACCTTTGTTTGCAATTACAGAGATCATACGTTTCCTGTAGTTCTTGACCAGGTTTCCACACACTGCAGCAGGGATTTTGGCCCACTCCTCCATACAAACCTTCTCCAGATCCTTCAGGTTTCGGGGTTGTCGCTGGGCAATACGGACTTTCAGCTCCCTACAAAGATTTTCTATTGGGTTCAGGTCTGGAGACTGGCTAGGCGACTCCAGGACCTTGAGATGCTTCTTACAGAGCCACTCCAGTTGCCCTGGCTGTGTGTTTCGGGTCATTGTCATGCTGGAAGACCCAGCCACGACCCATCTTCAATGCTCTTACTGAGGTTGTTGGACAAGATCTTGCGATACATGGCCCCATCCATCCTCCCCTCAATACGGTGCAGTCGTCCTTGCAGAAAAGCATCCCCAAAGAATGATGCGGACTCCGGCTGCAAAACCTTACTCTATAGGGGAGGTTCCAGGTGGGCATCTAGCATCGATGGCGGCTCTGGTGCGGGACTTTGCCCCCGCCTAGCCCACGGGTCTGGCCATGGAGCTGAGTTGAATGCCGCACACGGACTGGGCACTGGTGCTGAGGAAGACACCGGCCATGGAGCTAAGTTTGCCGCCGTGCCTGAACTGGGCAACGGCGCAGAGGAGGGCTCCGGCCTTGGAGCGGGACTGGATGCCGTGCCTGGACTGGACATCGGCTTTAAGTAAGGCTCCGGCCATGGAGCGGGACTGGACGCTGTGTCTGGACTGGGCACCGGTGCAGAGGAAGGCTCCTGCCATGGAGTGGGACTAGACGCTGTGCCTGGACTGGGCACCGGCACAGAAGGCTCCGGCCGTGGAGCAGGACTGGACGCCGTGCCTGGACTGGACATCGGCGCAGAGGAAGGCTTCGGTCTTGGAGAGCGGGACTGGACACCGTGCCTGGACTGGGCATCAGCGCAGAGGAAGGCTCCTGCCCTGGAGCTGGAGGTTCTGGACTGTGGACCGTCACTGGAGGTTCCGGACTGTGGACCGTCGTTGGAGGTTCCGGACTGTGGACCGTCGTAGGAGGTTCCGGACTGTGGACCGTCGCAGGATGTTCCGGATTGTGAACCGTCGCGGGAAGCTCTGGACTGTGAACCGTCTCCGGAAACTCTGGACTGGGGACCGTCGCCGGAAGCTCTGGACTGGGTACCATCGTCGGAAGCTCTGGACTGGGCACCGTCACTGGAAGCATGATGCGTGGAGCCGGCACAGGTGGCACCGGACTGGTGACACGCCCTTCAGTGCGAGTGCGAGGAGCAGGCACAGGACGTACCGGACTGGGAAGGCGCACTGGAGACCTGGTGCGTAGAGCCAGCACAAATTGTACCGGAACGATGACACATTTCGCATGGCAAGTGCGGAGAGCTGGCACAGAATGTAGGGCTGGGGAGGCGTACTGAAGACCTGGTGCGTGGAGCCGGCACAGATTTTACCAGACTGATAGCACGCTCCTCAGGACGATTAAGGAGAACTGACTCAGGTGGCATCAGACTTATAACACACTTCTTAGGGTGAATGTCATGCCTCAGACACCAACACAACAACTCTCTCATTTCTCTCTCCTCCAATTTCTCCATCAACTCACTGACCCTCTCCGTTCACTTTCCTCCATCTTCTCCCAGATTGGCTCTGGTTCACTCTTCGGCTCCGCCGACCACCCTGGCTCTGCCGATGTTCACTCCTCGGCTCCATCGATTACCCACCCTAGTCACACCCCTTCCTAACCAAAATAGAGAATAAAAAGGCTCTCTATGGTAAGGGCGTGACAATAGAATTATTTTGTTTCCAGTACTTGTCTTATATTATCGCAAATGTATCGTCAATGTAAAAAACCTGTCTGATTTGGATGAATAATATCTGACAATACCTTTTTAATTCTATGCGCCAAGAATTTAGCTAGATTTTTTGCCTCACAACACTGAAGTGTAAGAGGCCTCCAATTCTTTAAATGGACTGGATCTTTATATATACCACTTGGATCCTGTTTCAGTAATAATGAAATCAGACCTTCTTGTTGTGTGTCTGATAATCTACCATTTATTTTGGAGTGGTTAAAACATGCTAATAATGGTCCTCTGAGCATATCAAAAAAAGTTTGATATACTTCCACGGGTCCCAGCCTTAAAGGCTTTAATTACATCAAGAAGTTCCTCCTCTGTAATTTGGCCTTCGCATGAGTCGTTCTGCACAGATGTTCATTTTACATTATTAATAGGAAAAAAATCCATACAATTAGCTTCGGTTAGTGGAGATGGAGGAGACTGAAACAAAAACAAAAACATATTCTTAAAGTACTTTACTTCCTCTTTCAAAATATCATTCAGTGAATCATGTGACTCCATCATTTGTAACAAGTTTCAATACATTTTGTTTGGTGGCATTTCTATGTTGAAGATTGAAAAATAATTTGGTGCATTTTTCCCCATATTCCATCCAGTTCGCTTGATTTTTTATAATATATTACACTGGATCTTTCTTGAATAAGTTCCTCCATTTCTGTTTGTTTTTTCTCTAACTTATTCTGTGCCTCTATAGTACCGTTTTTATTGCTATCTAACTGTACTGTTAGTCCTTCAATTTCCTTTGTTAATATGGACTTTTCTGACCTTTAGTGCTTTTGTTTTATAGAGGAGTACTGTATTGCATGGCCTCTAAAGGCACATTTAAAAGTGGCCCATAGAATAATGGGATGACCTATGTTATGTCCGAAAAAGTCAGTTATAAATTCTTCTGTCCTAGTTATAAACAAGTTATCATCCAGTAGGCTTTGATACAATTTCCAATATCCTCGCCCACGTGGAAATTCTGTAAGAGTAATATATATGCCAATTATGTGATGATCGGACCGCATTCTGTCCCCTATCAACACTTTTTAAAAACGTTTGGTGCCAGAGAGTATGACATAAGAAAGTAATCAAGACGACTAGCTTGATTAAGCCTCCGCCATGTATATCTCACTAGGTCAGGGTATTTAAGTCTCCATATATCCACTAATTTCAATATATCCATGACATTCATGATTTCCTTAAATGCCTGAGGGTGATAGTTTGTAGTGTGATTTCCTTTCCGGTTCATAGAGGTATTTAAGACCGTATTAAAATCTCCCACCATAATAATAGAGTCTAGTGTTGCTTGTAGAGTTGATAGATTCTTATATATATTTTAAAAGGAGCTTGGATCAACATTATTCGGACCGTATAGGTTAATAAGCCATATCTGTTTATTGTCCAATAACATATTTAAAATAATCCATCTACCTTGATGATCTGTTTGGACAATTTGCACATTTGGATCAAAATGTGGAGAAATAATGGGAGAAATATACTTGCTCCCCCAGTCCTTTTTCCATAAAACTTCATCTAAAATTGTTGAATGAGTTTCCTGTAAACAACAGAGATAATTTTCATTATCTTTTAGCCAGGTAAATACTGATCGTCTTTTCTTATCATCTGCAAAGCCATTACAATTATAACTGGCTAAACTTATTTCACCACAGGTTTCAATTCTATTTATCAAAATATATGTTTGTAAACGTACCATTAAAAAGTAACATGATGATTGAGTGTCTATATAGCTGTACCATGATATTTGAATTGATACTAAGTAAACCTCCAATTGGTCCCCCCTATTCCCCCTGCTAAAAAACCTCCTCATCCCGAGTTGTGTTGTCATCCCAATGCCCGTCAGACCACCCCCGACCCACCGGATCCCATAGCCCCGGAGAGACTGGGACCCATCCTTCGAAAAGAGCACACAGTGCCAGCCACAGAATAGAAATGAAATGAACAGAACAGAAACCGTCAAATGCATTTCCATCGCCCTCACCTCGATTTGTATTATATATAATTAGGTATTCATATTTGTAGTAATGTAGGCAATTTAGGCAAATCATTTTTTACCTCTCACCAGTCTCTCCATTACCAAAATTACATTATGGCAAGCAATTATTATATTAGCAAACAATTATTGTGAATCATCCAATATTGTCCCTAACATATTTTACTCCCTCGCAACAGTTGTGGGATACACACACACTCAACCCCTTTCCTACACAACAACCATAGATTGTCAACAGTTGCACCATCTCAGAGCCCAACTCAAGAAAAGTCTTGATTTACGAATGCATATACAGTTGCAGCTGTATGAGAAGTCCTGCAAAACTGCGCAAAAAAAATGGTCAGAAATGGGGAGATCTGATTAACCATTGTCACGTCCTAAATGATGGAGGTCAGATATACCCCCTTCCCCTGAAACACCCACAACATGGTCCCCCGTAGTGACCATATTCCCAAGCATCTCCGTGCAGTCAGACCTTTGATTTTGTGCCACCAGGGCCACAATAATATGCCCCCTCTCTGAATGTCTGAGTGTGACCCCTCCCCATGGGTTATTGCAGCTAGTGTTGCCAGCACTGCCACTGCCTGGGTGGGGGCACCCCACCGGAATTCCCACCGGCTGGGTACAAGGTTGTCAAGGTTCTCATTAGCAGCTTTGAGAATTTCCTTGTATATTATGCTCACCCATCAGGGGGCTTTGGCTTTGCAGGACCAACCCTGCCAAGCAGGCTCAGAATCTTGAGGGGGCAGTGCTGCTCTAGAAGGTCTCTGACCGCATTTTGGCTGCATACAGGCCGCTTACAGCAGGCCCATAAAACAGATAGGGACTTCTCCTTAGTATCTAGGTTGTTCAGGTGGGTGTCTAGGGTATAGGGTTCCATCAATATAGGACCATAAATAAATCAATTAGATGCATAATTTATTTAAAAAATGTAGTTCCACATGATAGGACAATAAATAAATTAGATGTATAATTTATTTTAAAATGCTGTTCCACCATGATAGGACAATAAATAAATAAATAAGATGTATAATTCATTATAAAATGTATACCCCTCATCTGCACAACATTGAAAGCTCTCTCACAACCCCTGCTCACAGAAATACATTGGTTCTAGGATATGCAACCATTTCCTTTCTCACTCAACGCCACACTTTCCCAAACACCAAAAAAAACACACACCACACCATCCATCCACACATTCTGTTTACTGTGTTGTTATCTCCACCATGTTGGATTAGTGCTTTTCAGTTCCAATTAGTTATATTTGAAGATAGATTGAAAAGCTATATTTTGTTGTTGTATTATTACAATCCATAACAGGGCTAGAGTTGTGTGTTTCATTATTTGTCTCCTCTATGAGAACTTTGTCATTTTTAGAATAGTCGTGGGTAGTTTTTGTGTCTCTGAACAACTGGCTATCAATATACAGTTTATCGACTACGAGACCTATGCGTGTCCCTTTCAATCTATTTTCCTTGAAAATTGGATACAGAACTTTATGCTGTTCTGCGATTTCCTTTGGAAACGGATCATTCATGCCTATTTTCATGCCAGCAAGTCTTTTACCCAGGCTTTGAACCATTATTTTCTCGTTAATTTGGCAACGATTGGGCGTTCATACCTCTGCCCTCTCTGTCCGAAGCGGTGTACACATTCGAGTTGGATTTTGTTGATAGCTTTACGTGGGATCTGTAGCGCTGTAAGGAGGAACTCTCTAACTACAGTTTCAGGAACTTCTCCTTCTTTCTCTTGGATACCTGTAAGTACCAGATTCTCTCTCATGGATCTAGTCTGTATGTCCAGTAAGGCTTCTCTCAGAACGCTGTTCTCCTTTTTAACTTTGGTTTCACTCTTATTGACTGTTCCTTTTAGCTTGTTTGTGTCTTTCTCCAATGTCGCAGCTTTTTCATCCCTCATCAATGACTCCACCGTAAGTGTATATAAATGTACCACTTCAACTGTACATTTCTTATTGGCATTTTATAAACACATTTCCTGCTATTGTACTACACTTTATATGACTGGAGACATATTTTTTAATATGATCAAAAATGACTGGGTAGCCTACTCTGCTGAGACTGACAAACAGATCAATAAAAACTACATTGCCTGATCCATATAGTTGGCCTACGAAAGGGGATACACAAATACAAATGACGTCCGTCTAACCTGGAGAAGGAAATTATTGTCCAAAAATGAACAAAGGTGGCACTGACCCAATGATACAGACAGTGAATTTAAACACTCAACCTGAGATATGGCCGATGATCTCCACTGGTGCCAATAAAACAGGCTACTTACTGTTCCCTCAATTAAGTTGAGCATTTTGATAACTAAAAGACAGATTGGAGTCTTTTCATTGTCATCTCTTTACAACAGACATTTGCTTTCCAAAGTGTTTTTTTAAGATTGTATTTTTATATTGCGATATACCTAGCTAAGGGTCAGTCTCTCTGCTTTCACTGACAGTCGCAACTGAACAATCATCTATTTGGTATTTGCCGCTCGCGCTGCCCAAATTGTGGGCCCTTCCATCTGTAGACTATGCCATTTAAAACAAATGTTTGTTTAAGAAGCGAATTATCTTCTGTGGCTAATCATGCTTTCTGGTGTAGTAGCCTATTTTGAATTATTTAATTTATTTCTGTATAGAGAGGAGTAAGCTAATTAAGCTATATCATTTTGGCAATTTAATTCAATATACTTTAGGGAAAGCTTCCCTTAGCCTTATGGACACTTTTAATGCGGCATAAACACAACCAGTCATTATGTTTTCATCTGATTGTCAAACAATCACTTAAAAAAAGCTCCTGTAGGCTACCCACGCACGTTCATCCGCTCAGAAAACAATCCCAGCATCCAAACCCCAACAGCACACTGTTCACCCACATTTTCATGAATTGAAAGTGACATCAGTTACAAAACACCTATGTGAATTGTAATGACATTCGGGCGAATGTCATTAGGCTTACACTTGTAGCCTGAATTGATGCCTCCACTGTTGTTGTCTCTGCTTCTCATCTCCGCCTTGTCCATGTGTCTCAACCACTCATCTACGCCTTGTCCATGTGTCTCAGCCATTCATCTAAGCCTTGTCCATGTGTCTCAGCCACTCATCTACGCCTTGTCCATGTGTCTCAGCCACTCATCTACGCCTTGTCCATGTGTCTCAGCCACTCATCTCCACCTTGTCCATGTGTCTCAGCCACTCATCTACGCCTTGTCCATGTGTCTCAGCCACTCATCTACGCCTAGTCCATGTGTCTCAGCCACTCATCTACGCCTTGTCCATGTGTCTCAGCCACTCATCTACGCCTTGGCAAAATGTAAGTGTTCTCATCGAACAACAACACAGTTTGGAGCA
Source organism: Oncorhynchus kisutch (assembly GCF_002021735.2). Classification (NCBI taxonomy): domain Eukaryota; kingdom Metazoa; phylum Chordata; class Actinopteri; order Salmoniformes; family Salmonidae; genus Oncorhynchus; species Oncorhynchus kisutch. The sequence continues at coordinate 11,693,725 of NC_034175.2, read as the reverse complement.
TATACCACCCAGTTTCAAGTCAATTTGCTCATTTATAACACGGCTGACCTGCAGTAATGTTAAAAAATGTGTAATAGTCTATAGTTTTTTGGCATATTGTGCTAACTGTGATAGGCTCACGTTTTACTATTACAGCGTACCCCCACTATTTATTTTGCTGGGCCATAGTATCGGACCGTACCAGCTTACTTTCACCCCGGAGTATAATTGTTTAAAGCAATATGACAATTTATATTTTTATCAAATTCAAGTGTTCTTTTGAGATTGAATACATGGAATAAATAAATGTGAAATGTTTATTTCAGAATCTATACATATTCCATATTTTAGAGTACAGGAGGTATGTATAATTCCAAAAAGGGCCTAAAATTGCCACTTTCATCATGATTTTCTCCCCAACATGTTTTGTTACAAATGTAAAAAGCATATCAATCTTCCTTCCTCCCTATGACGTTTCTACGTGGGAATTGCCAGAACAATCAGAGATACCAAAAATATTTCTGGGCCTTCCGGGTGTGGAATTGCCCGCATGTAAAACATTTTTTTCTGGTTCAATGTTTTGTTTGAAAACTGTAGGTTCATGTGTCATCTTTCCTATCGGAGGGTGTCATTAAGTAATACTTTTCCACCTGTCTGAACATAAGGGTTCTGTCAGCGATTGGGTGTAGAGTGAAAGCGGAGTCAGGCGCAGGACACAGGTATAGAGGAATCCAACTGAGTTTACTCAGAGAATAAAGCAAAATTCCAAATAGGAACATACAACACAACTCTAATACAAACACAACCACTAACGACATGACCAATCACGGACAGAACAGAAATGTATGTCAGATGGTTAAATAGGGAAGGTAATGAGGGAATGTAAAACAGGTGTGTGTAATCAGACAAAACAAAACGAAACAGAAACATGGATCGGTGGTGACTAGAAAGCCGGTGACGTCGACCCGCCGAACACCACCCGAACAAGGAGAAGGGCCGACTTCGGCGGAAGTCGTGACAGGTTCTCTATTAATGGTAATATTCAAATGACATAATAACTCCCCACTTCAGAGTACTTATACCATTCTGAGTGGTAAGACCTTTTATAAGTCACTATTTTATAAATATTATATAAAAAATATATATTCAAAAAGATCTTGTCTCATCTTTGCAATGTCTAGTTGTTGCTGGATCCCTGTTCTGTGTTGTCAACTTAGCTTTTTAAATCATTTGAATAAGCCTCTTTCAGTACGAGCCTGTCTGCAGTGTTTCATTATAGTGAGGAAAGCAGCTTTGGATGCTAAATTTAACATGGATCTGCTGCATTAATTCTCTAATATTTATCAGAAGAAAGAAGTGCTTGAAATGTGGCTTCATCCGTGTTAGAAATTCAGCAAGAAAGCTGCGTGAACACATAAGTTATAAACAAGCTTTGACACCTCGTTTGATCCCTGAATTTCCCATATTTCAGATTATGATTATAGATATTTTTATGGTATTGAAATACACATTTCTCCTGCAGCACAGCTCAGAAATGCCTTAAAATTGTGGAAAATATTTCAATATTTTGTCAATGCAAATTCTGTATATTAAAAAGACCAACTATTGGTATTGTGAACCATAGAACACTGGAGAATACATTCAAGATGACAGTGAACATTTGTGAATCAGCATTAACTAAATAAAAGCTGCATTAGGAACATTCAACAAGTTGCAAAAACATATCACAGTAACACATTTTTCCCTTGAGAAATCAAAGAGATTGTCAGTGATGTACTATTTGGACAAGGATGAGCACAAAAGATACATAAAATCACATTGGCAGCTGTACAGTTCCTCCTCTCTTATCTCCACTGACTAGACTCATTTTGACTGAATTTTTTAAATGTTTAATTTCACCTTTATTTAACCAGGTAGGCTAGTTGAGAACAAGTTCTCATTTGCAACTGCGTCCTGGCCAAGAAAAAGCATAGCAGTGTGAACAGACAACAACACAGAGTTACACATGGAGTAAACAATAAACAATAAACAAGTCAATAACATAGTAGAAAAAATGTGTGCAAAAGGCATGAGGAGGTAAGCAATAAATAGGCTATAGGAGTGAATAATTACAATTTAGCAGATTAACACTGGAGTGATAAATGATCAGATGAACATGTGCAGGTAGAGATATTGGTGTACAAAAGAGCAGAAAAGTAAATAAAATAAAAAACAGTATGGGTATGAGGTAGGTAAATTGGGTGGGCTATATACCGATGGACTACAGTGCCTTGCGAAAGTTTTCGGCCCCCTTGAACTTTGCGACCTTTTGCCACATTTCAGGCTTCAAACATAAAGATATAAAACTGTATTTTTTGGTGAATAATCAACAACAAGTGGGACACAATCTTGAAGTGGAACGACATTTATTGGATATTTCAAACTTTTTTAACAAATCAAAAACAGAAAAATTGGGCGTGCAAAATTATTCAGCCCCCTTAAGTTAATACTTTGTAGCGCCACCTTTTGCTGCGATTACAGCTGTAAGTCGCTTGGGGTATGTCTCTATCAGTTTTGCACATCGAGAGACTGACATTATTTCCCATTCCTCCTTGCAAAACAGCTCGAGCTCAGTGAGGTTGGATGGAGAGCATTTGTGAACAGCAGTTTTCAGTTCTTTCCACAGATTCTCGATTGGATTCAGGTCTGGACTTTGACTTGGCCATTCTAACACCTGGATATGTTTATTTTTGAACCATTCCATTGTAGATTTTGCTTTATGTTTTGGATCATTGTCTTGTTGGAAGACAAATCTCCGTCCCAGTCTCAGGTCTTTTGCAGACTCCATCAGGTTTTCTTCCAGAATGGTCCTGTATTTGGCTCCATCCATCTTCCCATCAATTCTAACCATCTTCCCTGTCCCTGCTGAAGAAAAGCAGGCCCAAACCATGATGCTGCCACGACCATGTTTGACAGTGGGGATGGTGTGGTCAGGGTGATGAGCTGTGTTGCTTTTACGCCAAACATAACGTTTTGCATTGTTGCCAAAAAGTTCAATTTTCGTTTCATCTGACCAGAGCACCTTCTTCCACATGTTTGGTGTGTCTCCCAGGTGTCTTTTGGCAAACTTTAAACAACACTTTTTATGGATATCTTTAAGAAATGGCTTTCTTCTTGCCACTCTTCCATAAAGGCCAGATTTGTGCAATATACGACTGATTGTTGTCCTATGGACAGAGTCTCCCACCTCAGCTGTAGATCTCTGCAGTTCATCCAGAGTGATCATGGGCCTCTTGGCTGCATCTCTGATCAGTCTTCTCCTTGTATGAGCTGAAAGTTTAGAGGGACGGCCAGGTCTTGGTAGATTTGCAGTGGTCTGATACTCCTTCCATTTCAATATTATCCCTTGCACAGTGCTCCTTGGGATGTTTAAAGCTTGGGAAATCTTTTTGTATCCAAATCCGGCTTTAAACTTCTTCACAACAGTACCGGACCTGCCTGGTGTGTTCCTTGTTCTTCATGATGCTCTCTGCGCTTTTAACGGACCTCTGAGACTATCACAGTGCAGGTGCATTTATACGGAGACTTGATTACACACAGGTGGATTGTATTTATCATCATTAGTCATTAAGGTCAACATTGGATCATTCAGAGATCCTCGCTGAACTTCTGGAGAGAGTTTGCTGCACTGAAAGTAAAGGGGCTGAATAATTTTGCACGCCCAATTTTTCAGTTTTTGATTTGTTAAAAAAGTTTGAAATATCCAATAAATGTCGTTCCACTTCATGATTGTGTCCCACTTGTTGTTGATTCTTCACAAAAAAATACCGTTTTATATCTTTATGTTTGAAGCCTGAAATGTGGCAAAAGGTCGCAAAGTTCAAGGGGGCCGAATACTTTCGCAAGGCACTGTAGGTGGATCAGGGAATCGCCCGCAGCAAGAGCAACATCATTGATATATACAGAGAAAAGAGTAGGCCCAAGAATTGAACCCTGTGAATAAGGAAGTGTGTGTGAAAACAGTGAAGCTAGCTATGTCACCCACCCTTTAGCCTGTTCCTGAGGCAACAACAACAGCTAGCTAGAGGAAGTCACAGTCTGTCTGGTACTTTCATATCACAGCATTTCACTAGTGCTGTCTGGGACACGAACGGAATGGACTGTAGGCATGGGTTCTCACAGCCTCACCCAAGTCTTAAAATACATGACTTAAATCAGCTTCTTCTGACCCAAAACAGGACGACTTTACAACAATCCTTGCAACATAACCAAACATCCCCATGTATTTATTGCACAAACTTGACCCTGTACAGCTATCTGGCTGTCCCTTACCTTTAGTCAGGTATAACGACTATGGGACACATTTAGTCCAGAGTGTGTCAAGGGCTCTCTTTTTACCTATGTGGCATACTTAGCATCTGAGGGATATTTACTGTATGTTCTGTCTTGGTGACACAATGTTTTAAGAGTCAGAGTGTCATGCCCTGATCTGTTTCACCTGTCCTTGTGCTTGTCTCCACCCCCCTCCAGGTGTTGCCCATCTTCCCCATTATCCCCTGTGTATTTATACCTGTGTTTTCTGTTTGTCGGTTGCCCGTTCATCTTGTTTGTCAAGCTTACCAGCGTTCGTCCTGTCAGCTCATGTCTTTTCCCAGCCTCTCTTTTTCTCTTCCTCCTGGTTTTTGACCTTTGCCTGTCCTGACCCTGTACCTGCGCGCCTGACCACTCTGCCCGTCACTGAACCTGCCTGAGCCTGTCCTGACCCTGTACCTGCCCGCCTGACCACTCTGCCCGTCCCTGAGCCTGCCTGAGCCTGTCCTGACCCTGTACCTGCCCGCCTGACCACTCTGCCCGTCCCTGAGCCTGCCTGAGCCTGTCCTGACCCTGTACCTGCCCGCCTGACCACTCTGCCTGTCCCTGAGCCTGCCTGCCTGAGCCTGTCCTGACCCTGTACCTGCCCGCCTGACCACTCTGCCTGTCCCTGAGCCTTCCTGAGCCTGTCCTGACCCTGTAACTGCCCGCCTGACCACTCTGCCTGTCCCTGAGCCTGCCTGCCTGCCTGAGCCTGTCCTTGCTCCACTTCTGGATTATCGTCCCCTGCCTGTCGTTTGTCTGCCCCTGTGGTTACATTAAACATTGTTACTTCAACAGTCTGCACTTGGGTCTTACCTTGATTCCTGATACAGAGAGATACTGGCTTTGTTCCAATATCCACACCACTATAACAGTCAATGTGAAGAATCATTGTAGTGGCAAGTAGCTGCAAGTCAATAGACATGTTGCAAACATCTTACTGACAGTCTACTCAGTTTAAATCAAGTGTTACCTGAGGATCAGATGTGGATGAATGCTGAGACTATACTCCTGCATTAATGAAGCGCTATTAAACTGAGCGGTCACCTTCTGCCAGCCTACCCAATGATCCACTTAAAGCTAGGGGTCTTGCCTCCCTCCAACACAAATAGCCTGAATTTACTTTATAATTGCCTATGCCAATAACAAATGCAGCTGTTCAGCCTGACTGCATCTGGTGCAGAATGAAGGAATCAAGGAAGGGAGGACAAGTTTAAAGGCATCCTGAAGTTTAGACAGAGAGGACAGTAAATACCCAAAGGCAGATATAAAGGTGTCTTCTCTCACCTCTCGCAAAATGGAAATAATGAATATTTGAAATTATTAATGAAAAATATGTAGGAAAAAAATATGTTGGAGAATTAGGAAGGACTGATGTGTCTACATTTGAAATGGCACCCTTTTGGGGGACTAATTTGTGGACTAAAAAAGAAATGGGGTGCAATTGGGCATGAAACCTATGTTCTCCTTTGGGTGAGGGTAGCCCATGTGGAGGGAAATGCACATGTACAAGATCTATAAGATAAATAGGGAAAACACATGTGATCAGTGTTGCTGTTTGATAGAGGGAATCTACTTCCTTACTGAAGGCTTGGGCACTGATCCCAAACCAGTAGAAAACCCCACTGAGCTGTGTCCCAGTAGGGAACCTCAGATCTGTTAAGTTATAAGCCTACAGGTGGGGTGACCACAACCACATGCCAACCAAACAGGCACAGAACTGTATGAGGACGGATGGGCTGATAAAGACACCTCTAGGTTTGTGTGTATGTACCTGTGTGTATATGTGTGTGTCATTGTGTACATTGTAGCTCTCATCAGGAAGAAATCACTCATACATATATATATATACATAATTACTTAAAAATCATATAATGTGATTTTCTGGATTTTTGTTTTAGATTCCGTCTCTCACAGTCGAAGTGTACCTATGATAAAAATTACAGACCTCTACATGCTTTGTAAGTAGGAAAACCTGCAAAATCGGCAGTGTATCAAATACTTGTTCTCTCCACTGTATATAGTAAAAAGGGAAAAACTGTCAGGGAGAAATCACTCAAATACAGTAAATGGACGTGAACAGATGGCTTGGCTGTGCACGTGAAAAAACTTGAAAAATGAGGAGCCGGTAGAGGACAGTGAGAATGTATCAGCTAAACTCACCGAAATAGCTGAATGTACACCAAACAACCAAAGATAAACTGTCTCAGATTATCAGTGACATTTACATGTCAGAAATGATAAGGGATTATTATCAGTGTTAGCAAATTGTAATTTAAATCAACCACTTTCAAAAGATTTGGAACTTTACCAATGGCACAACATACAAAGCTTTTGACCAGGATTAATAAATAAATAAATATGATCATGCTTGTGACAAATTATATTTACTGTGGATATGTAGTCTAGCTAATGCAAAACATAAAAATCAAATCAAATCTGAATCCCTCTGACATACACTACCTTTCAAAAATTTGGGGTCACTTAGAAATGTTCTTGTTTATGAAAGAAAAGCAAATTGATCAGAAACAGTCTAGACATTGTTTATGTTGTAAATTATATTTATTTTTTATGGAATATCTACATAGGCGTACAGAGACCCATTATCAGCAACCATCACTCCTGTGTTCCAATGACACTTTGTGTTAGCTCATCCAAGTTTATAATTTTAAAAGGCTAATTGATCATTAGAAAACCCTTTTGCAATTGTTAGCACAGCTGGAAACTGTTGTCTGATTAAAGAAGCAATAAAACTGGCTTTCTTTAGAATAGTTGAGTATCTGGAGCATCAGCATTTGTGGGTTCAATTACAGGCTCAAAAAGTCCAGAAACAAAGACTTTCTTACAAAACTCATCAGACTATTCTTTTTCTGAGAAATGAAGGCTATTCCATGCAAGAAATTGCCAAGAAACTGAAGATCTCGTACACTGCTGTGCACTACTCCCTTCACAGAACAGCACAAACTGGCCCTAACCAGAATAGGAAGAGGAGTGGGAGGCCCCGGTGCACAACTGAGCAAGAAGACAAGTACATTAGAGTGTCTAGTTTGAGAAACAGATATCTCGCAAGTCCTCAACTGGCAGCTTCATTAAATAGTACCCGCAAAACACCAGTCTCAACGTCAACAGTGAGACGACGACTCCGGCATGCTGGCCTTCTAGGCAGAGTTCCTCTGTCCAGTGTCTGTGTTCATCTGCTCATCTTAATCTTTTATTTTTATTGGCCAGTCTGAGATATGGCTTTTTCTTTGCAACTCTTGTTACGTTCCCCAGTTTCTGTGTTGTGGTTTTGTATGTGTGTGTTTCAGGATGGCTTCCTGGAATCCCCCAAGCAGCTGATTGGTTGACTACATGGCAAATTGGAGCTGACCCTGCCCTCTCGTCAGAGGATGCAGCTGTCTTCAATTACAGACTCTTTCTGAAGCAATATAAGCCAGTGTTATGATGCTCAGAAGAGACGGTGATATCCTGTGTTGGTTGTTGTTAGGAGAGCGATGATTAGTGTGTCCTGTGTGTCCTGTGTGTCAATAGGACGCAGTGGTTTGATTATTGAAATTGTTTTTGTTATTCTGTTCTTGTTCCCAGGGGGGAAGGGGAAGACACCTAGGGAGTGCTTAGGCAAGAGGCCCGCGGGCATACATATACCCGTAGTATATACATTGTCTAGGCACACTAGGTAAGACCTGGGTGAACCACCCCCTGTATTTTGGTTAGTGCACCAGGTGATGCTAGTGAGGTAAGTAGTTTGTAGGCAGGTAAGGTAGGAGAGGGGGCTTTGACATTTCATTTATTTGCTTTGGTTCCGTCCAGCCCCTTTTCCACAAAATTACCGTGTGATGGAATAAATTCCTAGTAAACGGCAAATTCTCTGCCTTTTGTCATCCTTACTCGCACCTACAGTCCCATACTTCTTTCACTCCACAGGGAGTTGAGTTGTAGCATGGTGTTGTGTTCCCTCTTCCTAGAGGCGTTCGTAACAAGAAGGCCAGCATCCTGGAGTCGCCTCTTCACTGTTGACGTTGAGATTGGTGTTTTGCGGGTACTTTTTAATGAAGCTGCCAGTTGAGGACTTGTGAGGTATCTGTTTCTCAAACTAGACACTCTCATGTAATTTTCCACATTTTGTTGTGTTACAGCCTGCATTTAAAACCAATTAAATGTGTGTTTTGTGTCACTGGCCTTCACACAATACCGCATAATGTCAAAGGGGAATTATGTTTTTCGAAATGTGTACAAATGAATTCAAATGAAACATTTAAATGTCTTAAGTCAACTATTCAACCCCTTTGTTATGGCAAGCCTAAATAAGTTCAAGTGCTTAACAAGTTACATAATAAGTTGCATGGATTCACTCTGTGTGCAATAAAAGTGTTTAACACGATTTTTGATTGATTTTCTCATCTCTGTACCCAACACACAAATATCTGTAAGGTCCCTCAGTCAAGCAGTGCATTTCAAACAGGTTCAACCACAAAGACCAGGGATGTTTCCAATGTCTCGCAATGAAGGGCACCTATTGGTAGATTGATAAAAGAAACAAAAAACAGACACTGAATATCCTTTTGAGCATAGTGAAGTTATTAATTACACATTGGATGGTGTGTCAATACACACAGTCACTACAAAGATACAGCCATCCTTCCTAACTCAGTTGCCTGAGAGGAAAGAAACCCCTCAGGAATTTCACCATGAGGCCAATGGTGACTTTAAAACAGTTACAGAGTGATAGGCTTTGATAGGAGAAAACTGAGGATGGATCAACAACATTGTACTTACTCCACCATAATTTCTCTACAGAATAAAAATATTCCAAAACATGCATGCTATTTGCAACAAGGCACTAACGTAATATTGCAAAAAATGTGTCAACGCACTTAACTTTTTATCCTGAATACAAAGTGTTTTGCTTTGGGCAAATCCAATACAACACATTACTGGGTACCACTCTCCATCATTTTGAGCATAGTCTGCATTGTGTTATGGGTATGCTTGTAATTGTTAAGGACCGTTTTTTTTATCCAGAATGGAGCTAAGCACATGCAAAATCCTAGAGGAAAACCTGGTTCCACCAGACATGAATTCACCTTTCAGCAGGACAATAACCTAAACACAAGGCCAAATCATCTACACTGGGGTTGCTCACCAAGAAGACAGTGAATGCTCCTGACTGGCCGAGTTACAGTTTTGAATTAAATCTGCTTTGAAATCTATGGGAAGACTTGGTTGTCTAGCAATGATCAACATCCAATTTGACTGAACTTGAAACATTTTTTCAAAGAACAATGGGCAAAGCTCTTAGAGACTTACCCCAAAAGACTTACATCTATAATCGCTGCCAAAGGTGATTCTAACATATTGACTCAGGGGTGTGAATACTTAATAAATTAGATATTTTCGTATTCATTTTCAAAAACTGTAAAAATACCTAAACATGTTTTCACTTTGTCATTATGGGTTATAGTGTATAGATGTGTGAGATAAAAACAATCTATTGAATCTATCTATTGAATTTTGAATTCAGGCTGTAACACAACAAAATGTGAAATAAATACTTTTTGAAGGCACTGTATGTGTGAAGATGTGCTTTGTGTTTTGAGGGAGCTCCAGGATGTGCTTGTAATCTCTCTGATTGTGTTTGTGTAAACTGGAGATTCTCTATGATCAGACAGCACTGTGTCCCTGGCCCCCCGCTTTACTTGTTCTTCCGGTGTGTATGTGTGTGCATATGTGTGTGTGTGTGTGTGTTCGTACAACGCTACCTGACTACTGATCAATGCACTGCAGTAGAGAGTCTCCCATGAGTGTCCATTCACAATATTCCCTGTTTGAAGCCAGTTAAGAGGAGAGTCCCATTAAATCAACCATTCCAATATAGTGTCGTATTTGTACAGTGGTGTAATATGATAATGAAAGCCTTTTTTTTAGCAACAATAGCAACTGTTACTAGAAAGGAATAGAATTGTCCATTTTTAGAGCACATGTGCTAATGCGTCATTATCAGACAATTTGACTGCAAATTGTATGCACACCACACTGATTAGTAGCCCTTCACATGCAAAATGTATTGGGTCGACCTGCACCACTATGTGGTCTGTATAATATTAGATACAGTGGCTTGTGAAAGTATTCACCCTCCCTTGGCATTTTTTTGCCTTACAACCTGGAAATGAAATTGATTTTTGGGGGGGTTTGTATCGTTTGATTTACACAACATGCCTACCACTAGCCACTGGGATTTTTGTCCATTCTTCAAGGCAATACTGCTCCAGCTCCTTCAAGTTGGATGGGTTCCACTCGTATACAGCAATCTTTAAGTCATACCACAGATTCTCAATTGGATTGAGGTCTGGGCTTTGACTAGGCCATTCCTGTCACACCCTGACCATAGTTTGCTTTGTATGTTTCTATGTTTTGGTTGGTCAGGGTGTGAGCTGAGTGGGCATTCTATGTTACATGTCTAGTTTGTCTAGTTCTATGTTTGGCCTGATATGGTTCTCAATCAGAGGCAGGTATTCGTCATTGTCTCTGATTGGGAACCATATTTAGGTAGCCTGTTTGGTGTTTGTGGGTGATTGTCCTTGTTCCTGTCTCTGTGTTTGCACCAGATAGGACTGTTTTAGGTTTTCTCACGTTTATTGTTTTCTTAGTTTATTCATGTATAGTTTTCTTCATTATAAATTAAAACATGAATTACCACCACGCTGCATTTTGATCCGCCTCTCCTTCACCTAAAGAAAACCGTTACAATTCCAAGACATTTAGATGTTTGGTGGCTGACTAAATACTTTGCAAATAAATTCATAAAAAATCCTACAATGTGATTTTCTGATTTTTTTCTCATTTTGTCTGTCATAGTTGAAGTGTACCTATGATGAAAATTACAGGCCTCTCTCGTCTTTTTAAGTGGGAGAACTTGCACAATTGGTGGCTAAGTACTTTTTTGCCCGACTGTATATACTGAGATCATGTGACTGATCATGTGACACTTAGATTGCACACAGGTGGACTTTATTTAACTAATTATGTGACTTTTGAAGGTAATTGGTTGCACCAGATCTTATTTGGGGGCTTCATAGCAAAGGGAGTGACTCACCACTTTTCCGTTTTTTATATTTTAGAATTGTTTGAAACAAGTTATTTTTTTCATTTCACATCACCAATTTGGACTATTTCGTGTATGTCAATGACATGAAATCCAAATAAAAATCAATTTAAATTACCGTTTGTAATGCAACAAAATTGGTAGAACACCAAAGGGGGTGAATACTTTGGCAAGGCACTGTAAATAGGGCCCCGTGTGAGGAGAATCCCATTTACTGTACTAATATCGAGATGCATAATGATAACCAACAGTCAGTTTAACTGTTAGGATACAGACTGGACAGGCACATTTCTAGTGTCCATGGTCACTGCTTGATTAGACGAAACCCCTTGAAACCTCTCTCTTTTAGCACCCCTGATTTCAGCGACCATTCCTCCCCATACACACAAATACCTTGTGTAATTACAGTTAGCACATGGTGCTAACATGCACATTGAAAAATCTCACTTCCCAAATGAGTCTGTAAACAGGATGTGAAGGCGGTGCCGGCAATATCATTTGCAGAAATAAGTGTCAGGGTGCAGTTATGGCGTTATTTAGTGCACCATAAAGAGCCAGGCTATTGATTCGAGAGCAGAAGCGGCTCCACAGTGATTTCTGTCGTCGTCACTCTCATTAAACTGATCTATAGTGCTCGCTATTCTCCTCTCTGCCCATCTGCCTCTGTATCTCTTTCAGTGACTATATCCTCTATCCTTCTCAGTGTTTGTTCATACCAGTCCATATTAGAGGTTGACCGATTAGGATTCTTCAATGCCGATACCGATTATTGGAGGACCAAAAAAAGCAGATTTTTATATATATATATATATAATATTATATATATATGTATATATATATATTTGTAATGACGACAATTACAACAATACTGAATTAACACTTTTATTTTAACTCAATATAATACATAAATAAAATAAAATAATTCTCAAAATAAATAATGAAACATATTCAATTTGATTTAAATAATGCAAAAACACAGTGTTGGAGAAGAAAGTAAAAGTGCAATATGTGCAATGTAAAAAAGTTAATGTTTAAGTTCCTTGCTCAGAACATATGAAAGCTCAAATCAAATCAAAGTTTATTTGTTACGTGCGCCAAATACAACAGGTGTAGACCTTACAGTGAAATGCTTACTTACAGGCTCTAACCAATAGTGCAAAAAGGTATTAGGTGAACAATAGGTGAGTAAAGAAATAAAAGAACAGTAAAAAAGACAGGCTATATACAGTAGCGAGACTATAAAGTAGCGAGGCTATAAAAGTAGCGAGGCTATATACAGTAGCGAGGCTATATACAGTAGCGAGGCTATATACAGTAGCGAGGCTATATACAGTAGCGAGGCTATATACAGTAGCGAGGCTATATACAGTAGCGAGGCTACATACAGACACCGGTTAGTCAGGCTGATTGAGGTAGAATGTACATGTAGATATGGTTAAAGTGACTATGTATATATGATGAACAGAGAGTAGGAGTAGCGTAAAAGAGGGTGGGTGGCGGGACACAATGCAGATAGCCCAGTTAGCCAATGTGTGGGAGCACTGGTTGGTCGGCCCAATTGAGGTAGTATGTACATGAATGTATAGTTAAAGTGACTATGCATATATGATAAACAGAGAGTAGCAGCAGTGTAAAAAGATTCAAATAGTCCGGGTAGCCATTTGATTACCTGTTCAGGAGTCTTATGGCCTGGGGGTAAAAACCATTGAGAAGCCATTTTGTCCTAGACTTGGCGCTCTGGTACTGCTTGCCATGCGGTAGTAGAGAGAACAGTCTATAACTGGGGCGACTGGGGTCTTTGACCATTTTTAGGTCCTTCCTCTGAAACCACCTGGTGTAGAGGTCCTGGATGGCAGTCAGCTTAGCTCCAGTGATGTACTGGGCCGTACGCACTACCCTCTGTAGTGCCTTGTGGTCAGAGGCCGAGCAATTGCCGTACCAGACAGTGATGCAACCATTCAGGATGTTCTTGATGTTACAGCTGTAGAACCTTTTAAGGATCTCAGGACCCATGCCAAATCTTTTTAGTTTCCTGAGGGGGAATAGGCTTTGTCGTGCCCTTCACGACTGTCTTGGTGTGTTTGGACCATTCTAGTTTGTTGTCGATGTGGACACCAAGGAACTTGAAGCTCACAACCTGCTGCACTAAAGCCCCGCTGATGAGAATGTCGACGTGCTCGGTCCTCCTTTTCCCGTAGTCCACAATCATCTCTTTAGTCTTGGTTACGTTGAGGGATAGGTTGTTATTCTGGCACCACACTGCCAGATCTCTGACCTCCTCCCTAAAGTCTGTCTCTTCGTTGTCGGTGATCAGGCCTACCACTGTTGTGTCGTCTAGCACACGTCCTGGTAATCCATCTGGCCCTGCAGTCTTGTGTATGTTGACCTGTTTAAAGGTCTTACTCACGTCGGCTACGGACAGCGTGATCACACAGTCATCCGGAACAGCTGATGCTTTCATGCATGCCTCAGTGTTGCTTGCCTCAAAGCGAGCACAGTAGTGATTTAGCTCATCTGGTAGGTTTGTGTCACTGGGCAGCTCGCGGCTGTGCTTCCCTTTGTAGTCTGGTGGTTCCTTTTACTATGAGTCTTCAACATTCCCAGTTAAGAAGTTTTAGGTTGTAGTTATTACAGGAATTATAGGACTATTTCTCTCAGGAAAGTGCTGTTTGAATGAATGCTTATGCTGCACACCACCGCACAATCAGACTGCTCTAATAAATATCCAATCATAGACTTAATTATAATATGATAAACACAGAAAAACGAGCCTTAGGTCATTAATAGGGTCAAATCCAGAAACTATCATTTCGAAAACAAAACATTTATTCTTTCAGTGAAATACGGAACCGTTCCGTATTTTAATGAACGGGCAGCAACCCCAAGTCTAAATATTGCTGTTACATTGCACAACCTTCAATGTTATGTCATAATTAAGTACAATTCTGGCAAATTAATTAGGGTCTTTGGTAGGAAGAAATGGTCCTCACACAGTTTGCAACGAGCTAGGCGGCCCAAACTGCTGCATATACCCTGACTCTGCTTGCACAGAACGCAAGCTGAGTGACACAATTTCCCTAGTTAAAAGAAATTCATGTTAGCAGGCAATGTTAACTAAATATGCAGGTTTAAAAATTTTTACTTGTGTGTTGATTTTTAGAAAGGCATTGATGTTTATGGTTAGGTACACATTGATGCAATGAGAGTCCTTTTTTCGCAAATGAGCTTGTTAAATCATCACCCGTTTGGCGAAGTAGGCTGTGATTCGATGATAAATTAACAGGCACCGCATTGATTATATGCAAGGCAGGACAAGCTAGATAAACTAGTAATATCATCAACCATGTGTAGTTAACAAGTGATTATGTTAAGATTGATAAGTTTAATGCTAGCTAGCAACTTACTTTGGCTCCTTGCTGCACTCGCGTATCAGGTGGTCAGCCTGCCACTCAGACTCCTTGTGGAGTGCAATGTAATTGGCCATAACCGGCGTCCAAACATAACGATTACCGATTGTTATGAAAACTTGAAATCGGCCCTAATTAATCGGCCATGCCGATCGACCTCTAGTCCATATCAGCCTGTCTCTCTCTATAGTGCTTGCTACTCTCCTCTCTGCTTTTATTCCTCTGTAACTCTCTCAGTGTCTATATCCTCTAAACTCCTCAGTGTTTGTTCATACCTGTCCATATCAGCCTGTCTCTCTCTATAGTGCTCGCTACTCTCCTCTCTGCTTTTATTCCTCTGTAACTCTCAGTGTCTATATCCTCTATACTCCTCAGTGTTTGTGTCACGACTTCCACTGAAGGTGGCTCCCCTGCCTGTTCGGGCGATGCTCGGCGGTTGTCATCGCCGGTCTACTAGCCGCCACCGATCCCTTTTTCCTTTTCTGTTCGTTTGGTCTTATTAGTTGCACCTGTTCCTTTTTGTGTTTCTTGATGTTTGTCTATTTAAGCCTGTTAGGACGCCTAGGTTTGTGCGGCACGTTCACGCAGATTAGCAGGGACCCTGGGCAAACTTAGTCCTCTTCAGTGTCCTAAGTTTTCATAACTGTGACCTTAATTGCCTACCGTCTGTAAGCTGTTAGTGTCTTTACGACCGTTCTACAGGTGCATGTTCATTAATTGTTTATGTTTCATTGAACAAGCATGGGAAACAGTGGTTAAACCCTTTACAATGAAGATCTGTGAAGTTATTTGGATTTTTACGAATTATCTTTGAAAGACCTGAAAAATTGACGTTCTTTTTTTGCTCAGTTTATATCCTCTCTAACCCTCACTGTGTGTTCATAGTTCGTACCTGTCAATGTTTCCCCTCTCTATGACTATGTAATGCTGTGCCCTTCTGTCTGACTCTCTCTGTCTTTCATTATGTTTCTGTATAACATAGTATTGTCTACTCCAGCTAGAGTATGTGGGAGTACTGAAAAGAGCTATACAAATAAAGTTATTATTATTAGGGATTATTATTATGTGAGAGTACTGTAGTGTAGTACCGGTACTTTCTTCAAAATCAGTCAACAGCATCAAGGAGAATGGAAGAAGGCCCAACAACCAACAACAATGGCAGCCAAACTGAATTTGTTGTTGGTACATACTCGGAACGCTTAATTCTGTTTAAACTCTGTTTGCTTATTTGGATCCTGTTTCTGGTACAAGAACTGGCAGACTATACCAGGCTTATAGCTGCGTCTGCTTTGGCAAAAACCCAGGCGGTTCTGCTAAGCCTGTACTCTTCCTCTTCTATAGGGCTCAGTACACACACACTCACACTCACACTCAAACACACACACACACACACACACACACACACACACACACACACACACACACACACACACACACACACACACACACACACACACACACACACTCACACTCACACTCACACTCACACTCACACTCACACACACACACACACACGAGAAATTCAATCTCATCTGCTCCATATGATTTGCTCCACAAACCTGCAGACCCACTAATCTGTGACCTGAGAGAATCAACGTGGGGAAGATAACTAGATAACACCTCCCAACAGGGCCTCAACCTCCCATTCAAGATGAATCAATTGGCTGTACAATACAGTGACTATGATTGTGTTTGCGTGTGGGTTGAGGTGTATTTGTGTATGTCAGACAAGCGGCCTAAATGTAATTCCATCAGTGGTAGATAAAGACGCCAGACTGTGGGTTCATGTAGATTGGTTACGATATCATTTCAGGAAAGTTGTGGTTTTCCATCAACATCAAATGACATTTCTGCATGTATCTGTTAATTATTGAATAGTGGCCAAAGTCTTCTACACTGATTCTATCCTCTGCTGAGCTGACGGTGAGGGCCTTTGTTTCTGACACAAAACACAAAGGTTGGAAGAAATCTGTATATTTCCTGTAAAGGCAGAGAAACATTCTTCAACCTTTCACCCTAGCTACACAATGAGCTAGCCAACCACATGAGACATCCAAGCTGTTAGATGCCAGTCTAATCACTTGAAGTACTGATTATGTGAAGCTACAAGTGAACAAAAATCATTACTTGTGGTTGGAATTCCATTTCCATTTCATTGTCCAAACTGAAGAAAACAAATGTCTGTAAAAAAGATCATGTGAAGGAGCAGCAATATACAATATATTAAGAACACCTGCTCTTTCCATGACAAAGACAGGCCTTATTCATTTCACTTGTTATATCCACTTCAATCAGTGTAGATGAAGGGGAGGAGACAGGTTAAAGACTGGATATTCAAGCCTTGAGACAATTGATACATGGATTGTGTATGTGTGCCATTCAGAGGATGAATGGGCAAGACAAACAATGTATGTGCCTTTGAACGGGGTATGGTAGTAGGTGTGAGGCGCACCGGTTTGTGTCAAGAACTGCAACGCTGCTGGGTTTTTCATGCTTAACAGTTTCCCATGTTTATCAAGAATGGTCCACCATCCGAAGGATACCCAGCCAACTTGACACAACTGTGGGAAACATTGGGTCAGCATCCCTGTGGAACGTTTTTCGGCACCATGCCCCAACGGATTGAGACTGTTCGTTGGGCAAAAGTGGGGTCCAACTAAATATTAGGAAGATGTTCCTAATGTTTTCTATACACAATGGCTTGCTCGGTGATGAACACACATTGAGCAAAAAATAGTCAAGTATTGGTTGCTTAACCAACATACCACACACAGGGAAACTGAAGTGGTAGTAGGAATATTAAGAGAACATTGATTTACCCATCTACAGTATTTCAGCCACAGTTATATGTGAAGATAAATCCTTTTCCCACCACATTTCCTCTTGACGGAAAATACTTAAATATCGATTTGCTATAAAAGCAAATACGTCAAGTACGTCAAATACGTCAAAAAGTTGACTTTGCTGTCTTGTTGCTATGAACGTTGCTAGTCCATGTCAGTCACTTTCAGAGTGTGTCCTCTGACTAGGATTCCAATTATTGATCCAATTGAAGAAGGAAGCCTTCCTGCACATTACTGGCACTCCAATTAAAAAGCTGTGTTTTCGTAGAATCCCTATACATTCTCTGAGTTGGCCCCAAATTCTTATCACAAAATAAAACTATTCAACATCCACTGAACGCATCCTTAAGGACAAGTTAGCCCTTTACAACCAAACCTCTTTTTATATAAATGGTATGCGGTCCAGACACTATTTTTTTGCGATTTCACTTGTTTTTGATAAAGTTACCCCAACCAGCGATTCAGTTCCTCATCCTGGTTTGCAGATATCAAATGTTAATTTTATTAGTCACAGGTGTTTCACCTCACAGTGAAATGCTTACTTACAAGCCCCTAACCAACAATGCAGTATAAAAAATATGAATAAGAATAAGAAATAAAAGTAACAATGTTCATAATGACACAATTTCATGTGTACAACATCTAAAGACTTGCATCACTATACTGATAACTTTCCCGATTCTAAAAGGAATCATTTGGGTGGTTTTGGAGCATTTGTTGATGTTTTTCAGAGCCCAATACTGCACAATGAGGATGTGGAAGTGAATCGCTGGTTGGGGTAAGTTTCTCAAAAACAAGTGAAATCTGATCAAAAGTATCTGGACCCTTCTATAACATTCCATTTCGTAAAAAAAAAAAAAGCTAAATTCTCTTTTCACGGGTTGTGTCATATTCTCAGGATCTGCACTGCGTCTCAGGCCTCTATGCAGATTACAATCAGAATAGAATGTCAATATAGCAATCAATATGGCAATACAGTACCTGCATAACAATATATTTTAAGTAAAGCTCAGTTTTATGGGCTGCTGCTGGTTTATAAACACCAGTAGTGATGGATGGGTTAGGAGGCTTACCTCTGGGGTTGGTTTCATTTTCTTGCTGACACAGCGATGATGATGATGAGGAGGGTGAGGATGAAGCCTCCCGCCAGCAGCATGTAACACTTCCTCTTCCTAATCTGCCTCTGTGGGTCATATCAGATTAGATTCAATTAGAAAACTATAGAATCTGCAACATATTCAATACATACAACACAAACATTTAATCTCCTCCCTGGAGTTACACACCAAATACTTTCCCAACATTCTCTACTAAATTCACACCATGCAGGCACCCATCGTAATACCAGGTGAAATGGCTGAAACACAATTGTGGGTTATTGGGTTACATTAGGTTTGTACATCAGGATGTGTTTTCAGAAATAACATGTCATAAAGACTTGATTTGAGTTTGGTCAAGTGCTTGGTGGTTAATGATGAGAGAAACCATTAAGAACCAGTGGTGTCTGATCACAGAACACAGAAGCCACAACATTTTCCTTCACATGCTCTCTATCCTCTTTTTCGTTCAAAGAGGTTATATCTATGGACTGGGAATTGTTTCAACATCATTTATCAACTTTTTTTTTTCTTCTAATATAGCCTGTGGTGTAACTTAAAACTTCAAATGCTTCAAACAACTTCCCCACATGGAACACAAGCTGTGTTGTCCTCCCATGTTCATAACTCTCAATGTGTAGTCAAAAAATATATTTAAAAAAAATGAATGAAAATAACCTCAACTAGAAATGAAAATAACTAGAATGGAGAACAGGGTTTAGAGATATTTCTATATTTCCCTGGCTCCTAGCCTCCTCAGGCGATGGGTGATGTGTCAGAGCAGGGAGGGGAGAACAGGGTTTAGAGATATTTCTATATTTCCCTGGCTCCTAGCCTCCTCAGGCGATGGGTGATGTGTCAGAGCAGGGAGGGGAGAACAGGGTTTAGAGATATTTCTATATTTCCCTGGCTCCTAGCCTCCTCAGGCGATGGGTGATGTGTCAGAACAGGGAGGGGAGACCAGAATGTTGTTTTCAAATGCTTTTTCTTTCTCTTTTTTCCTCCCCGTTTTCCGCTACAAAGGCAGTGAGAGCGGCTGCGTTAGACCAGAGCTGGGTCTGGAGTCTTTAAATCCTGACTCGCTTCAAAGCAATTCATCTTCTGAGACTCAAAACAGGCTTTCTATGTGTAGAGAGAGAGAGAGCGAGAGAGAGAGAGAGAGAGAGAGAGAGAGAGAGAGAGAGAGAGAGAGAGAGAGAAAAAAAAACTGCTGTCGAGTAATTTTCAGTTTAAACGTTCCACTCCACAACAATTTGCATAAGCAGCCCTGCGTCTGTGATAAGAAGATTGGTAATTTTCAAAGGCTCTGTGGGGATTGAGAATTAAAAGCCTTTCTCCTCTATCTCCTCTCTTGCAGCTGGCCACCACAGATTCTCCGGCTTCTCTCTCACATTTCCTTATAAACTGTGCCTTATAAACTTTCTCTCCCATCCTCTCTCCTTCTCCCTGCTTGCACACAGCAGTCACACGATGCAGTCTCTCTCTCTCCCTTCCTCTCTCTTTCTCATCCCTATTCCACTGTTATTTATGGAGAACAGAAAAATAAATAAGGTAAAGAGGGGGAAAGAAATGGGTTCCTATAACAAAGGAACTGTTGCAGTATTTTTAAACAGTAATTTTCCTGCCACAGGGATGGGAGAGTAGGATGGGAGAGGGAGGCACACAGAGAGCAGAGGGGGGACGGGCTGTCACTCATTTCCTAATCCCCAGGAGAGTGTGTCCTGTAGGTCTGTGGTTGATGACCATGTACACTGCATTCCCCTGGAAGGAAGAGAGGGGAGGAGAGGAGCAGAGAGGATCTCCCCGGTTCAATTCCGCTCAGTCTGAATGACCAAGGACAGGACAAACCTTAACCTCAAGCATTTGGTCAAATGACTCCTCATAGTCTCATGTGTCTATTCTTGCATTGCTCCATATGTCCCCATCTCCCTATCCCCCCCCCCCCCTCTCTCTCTCTCAATTCAATTCAATTCAAGGGCTTTATTGGCATGGGAAACATGCCTGTTAAACCTGTTAAGGGCAGAATACTGCCCCCGTTGGTGAAATGCGTGCCCATAGTAAACAGAAAAAAAATCTGTAAAAAATTGCTAATATATGCATATAATAAATATAATTGAATAGAAAACACTCTAAAGCTTCTAAAACCGTTTAAATTATGTCTGTAAGTAAAGCAGAACTCTCAGGGCACTCATTTTCCCAAACTCTCTCTTGTTATCCAAAAAGTTGGCCCAACTTTGACGTCATCGCCCCCACCCTTCCCAAGCACCTACAGTCCTGGGAACAGTTCCTATGCCTTCAGCGCGGTGTCCGCTTTCAATGGGGCTTCTCATTGTGTGGATCGTGCGCTGACGTGCATTCTGTCTTTCTTCCAAGATTGATTAAACGATGCGTGTGTTTCCCTTTGTCCTGAGAATTGCGGTGAAGCTATATAGCATGCTAACGCTGTGTTCTGAACCAAGTTTGACAAGTTTAGTCGACATATAATATGTAATTTCGACATTTTGGTGCGAACTAACTTTACTTTTTGGCTGCATTTCAACCGAAATATGTCGTGTTTGATAACCGAAAGACACAGACTTCAAAACTAAAGCTGTTTTTGGTAAGTATAAACCCTTCCAGGTCTTCTGATGGAAGAACAGCAAAGGTAAGGGAACATTTATGTGTTAAATTTGGGTTTCTGTGGAGGAGCCAAAATGCTAATTCCTGAGCGCCGACTCACATTATAGCCTAGTGAACGAAATCTGTAAAGTTAAAAATAAATGTAACACAGCTGTTTTATTAAGAAGTGAACAAAATCTGTAAAGTTAAAAATAAATGTAACACAGCTGTTTTATTAAGAAGAAGTGTATCTTTCTAAGTATATGTAGAACATGTATATTTAGTCAACGTTTATGATGTGTATTTCTGTTATCTGGCAGAGTTACCATAATTTCTCCAGGCATTGTTGTAGCATTTTTTAGCCATGACCTTCTATGTAAACCGTGATTTATGGATATAATTTGCATATTATTGAAAAAAACATAAATGTACTGTATAACATGTCCTATTCCTGTCATCTGATGAAGATTTTCAATTATTTTACTTTTAATCCTGCTTTTGTGATTGCATCTATTGTTCTACAAAATGGCTATGTAAATTAGCCTATCTTTGGTGGTGGTTTGACATAAATATGTGCTATGTTTTCGCCGTAAAACATTTTAGAAATCTGACTTGGTGGCTAGATGAACAAGGTGTTTATCTTTCATTTGAGCTATTGGACTTGTTAATGTGTGGAGGTTAAATATTTCTAAGAATATTTTTTGCGTTCTGTGTGCTACTGTGTCAGTTGAGCAGTGGGGGGAGGTGCCCTAGCGGGACGTGTGGTGCCAAGTAGTTCATTGCCAAAGCAAGTGAGGTAGACAACATACAAAGTGAATATATAAAGTGAAAAACAACAAAAATTAACAGTAAACATTACACATACAGAAGTTTCAAAACAGTAAAGACATTACAAATGTCATATTATATATATATACAGTGTTTTAACAATGTACAAATGGTTAAAGGACACAAGATAAAATAAATAAGCATAAATATGGGTTGTATTTACAATGGTGTTTGTTCTTCACTGGTTGCCCTTTTCTCGTGGCAACAGGTCACTCTCTCTCTCTCTCTCTCTCTCTCTCTCTCCCCCCTCTCTCTCTCTCTCTCTCTCTCTCCCTCTTGCCCCCCCTCTATCTCTCCCTCTGCCCCCCCCTCTCTCTCTCTCTCTCCCTCTGCCCCCCCCCCCTCTCTCTCTCTCTCTCTCTCTCTCCCTCTCTCTCTCTCTGCCCCCCCCCTCTCTCTCTCCCTCTGCCCCCCCCCCCCTCTCTCTCTCTCTCTCTCGCTCTCTCTTTCAATTCAATTCAATTCAATTCAATTCAAGGGCTTTATTGGCATGGGAAACATGTGTTAACATTGCCAAAGCAAGTGAGGTAGACAACATACAAAGTGAATATATAAAGTGAAAAACAACAAAAATGAACAGTAAACATTACACATACAGAAGTTTCAAAACAGTAAAGACATTACAAATGTCATATTATATATATATACAGTGTTCTAGCAATGTACAAATGGCTAAAGGACACAAGATAAAATAAATAAGCATAAATATGGGTTGTATTTACAATGGTGTTTGTTCTTCACTGGTTGCCCTTTTCTCGT
>NC_034175.2:11630743-11670680 GCF_002021735.2 Oncorhynchus kisutch | reverse complement strand
AGGTAGAGTAAAACTAGCTGCCTCATTTGTAATGGGATTATGTGAAATGTACATCAAATTCCCAGTCAACCCTGATAATGATATATAAAATGAGCAGCAAACAAACAGTCACGGCCAGTCCTGGGACCCTCAGTGGACCTGCTACTGTGACAACCTCCCTGTCACCACAAACCCCTGCTGGTCCCTGTCCCCATCCCTGTTCCTGCATCGCCTCAGACTGCACCACAAACCCCTGCCTGTCCCCGTACCCATCCCTGTTACTGCATCGCCTCAGACTGCACCACAAACCCCTGCCTGTCCCCGTACCCATCCCTGTTCCTGCATCGCCTCAGACTGCACCACAAACCCCTGCCTGTCCACGTACCCATCCCTGTTCCTGCATCGCCTCAGACTGCACCACAAACCCCTGCTGGTCCCTGTCCCCATCCCTGTTCCTGCATCGCCTCAGACTGCACCACAAACCCCTGCCTGTCCCCGTACCCATCCCTGTTCCTACATCGCCTCAGACTGCACCACAAACCCCTGCCTGTCCCCGTACCCATCCCTGTTCCTGCATCGCCTCAGACTGCACCACAAACCCCTGCCTGTCCCCGTACCCATCCCTGTTCCTGCATCGCCTCAGACTGCACCACAAACCCCTGCCTGTCCCCGTACCCATCCCTTTTCCTGCATCGCCTCAGACTGCACCACAAACCTCTCCCTGTCCCTGTCCCTGTCCCGGTCCCCATTCCCATTCCTCTCCCTGCATCACCTCAAACAGCACCACAAACCTCTCCCTGTCCCTGTCCCGGTCCCAGTTCCTATCTCTCTCCCTGCATCGCCTCAGACAGCACCACAAACCTGTCCCTGTCCCTGTCCCTGCATCGCCTCAGACAGCACCACAAATCTCTCCCAGTCCCTGTCCCTGCATCTCCTCAGACAGCACCACAAACCTTTCCCAGTCCCTGTCCCTGCATCGCCTCAGACAGCAACACAAACCTCTCCCTGTCCCTGTACCTGCATCGCCTCAGACAGCACCACAAACCTCTCCCTGTCCCTGTACCTGCATTGCCTCAGACAGCACCACAAACCTCTCCCTGTCCCTGTACCTGCATTGCCTCAGACAGCACCAAAAACCTCTCACTGTCCCTGTCCCCATCCCGGTCCCTGTCCCTGCATTGCATCAGACAGCACCAGAATCCTCTCCCTCTCCCTGTCCCTGCCTTGGTCCCTGCATCATCTCAGACAGCACCACAACTTTCTCCCTGTCCCTGCATCGCCTCAGACAGCACCACAATCCTCTCCCTCTCCCTGTCCCTGTCTCGGTCCTTGTATCATATCAGACAGCACCACAATCCTCTCCCTCTCCATCTCCCTATCTCGGTCCCTGCATCGTCTCAGACAGCACCACAATCCTCTCCCTGTCCCTGTCTCGGTCCCTGCATCGCCTCAGACAGCAACACTAACTTTAGCCCAGCTGCACTCTGGTATTCTGGCTGTTTCTCATATATCTGTGTCTATGTTTCTCATGTATCTGTGTCTATGAAATGGGCTTATTTTAACAAACACATCGGATGTACGTTACATGAATATGTATAGAGAATGTTTTCCCTAGTCAGAATCATATAATGAAAATAATGTCATGTTCTAAAGCACCAAGTAGAATTTTGTTTTCAACTCCAGTTCTGAACATTTCACGGATGTATAGAGACGGGGAGGATGTTGAATTGTTGTTCAAGTGGAGAACTGACCTTCTGGGGAAATTGTTATTGTCAAAGAACTATATAAAGGACAGACCTGCTACACCTTCTTTCCTGCTCTAGACTAAAAGCATCAATAGATAAGTCTGTTGACAGTCTGTCTGCCCAGAGATATTTCATCTGTGGATCTTTTAGTGTGTATTGACCTTGTAATCAAATCAAATTGTATTGGTCGCGTACACATATTATGTTCTCGCAGGTGTAGCGAAATGCTTATGTTCCTATCTCCAAAAGTGCAGTAATATGTAAGAATGATACAAGCAAATCCACAAAATAAAAATGTATTAATAAATATAGAAATATTAGAACAAGCAGTGTCAGAGTGCGGAATATAAACATACACTGAGTGTACAAAACATTAGGAACACCTTCCTAACATTGAGTTGCACCCCCTTTTGCCCTCAAAACAGCCTCAATTCGTCGGGGCATGGACTCTACAAGGTGTTCGATAGTGTTCCACGGGGATGCTGGCCCATGTTGACTCCAATGCTTCCCACAGTTGTGCACTATTGATGAAACTATTGAGCGTGAAAAACCCAGCAGCATTGCAGTTCTTGACACAGTCAAACCAGTGTGCCTGGCACATACTACCATACTCCATTCAAAGGCCCTTAAATTCCCTCTCTGAATGGTACACATACACAATCCAAGTCCCAAATGTCTCAAGGCTTAGCAATCCTTCTTTTACCTGTCTCCTCCCCTTCATCTAAACTGATTGAAGTGGATTTAATAAGTGACATCAATAAGGGATCATACTCACCTGGATTCACCCGGTCAGTCTATGTCAATGTTTTGTACACTCAGTGTATATGTCCTGTATATGATGGTGTGTATAGACATTATGGACAGTATATGAAAAGAAAAGGTGTGTACAGTAGTAGTTATATAGGATGAGCCTTGACTAGAATGCAGTATACATATGAAGTGGGTTAAACACATTGTAAACATGGTTAAAGTGACCAGTGTTCATTGACTATGTACATAGGGCAGCAGTCTGTAAGGTGCAGGGTAGAGTACCGAGTGGTAGTGACAGTGACTAATGTTCAGGGCAGAGGACTGGTTGGAGGCCGGCTAGAAGCGTTTTTTCAGTCTCTTGGTCCCAGCTTTGATGCACTTGTGCTGTCTCCGCCTTCTAGATGGTAGCGGGGTGAAAAGGCCGTTGCTTGAGCCAAGCCAAATTGATTCAGCCTCCTGTTTATTCTGTATACTGGAGTATTTGTAAATAGCCACAGTGTGCAGTCACCGTGTGCAATGTTTTAGGAGATAAAGCACATCGCTTTCTTACTGCACCTGTCACATTATTTTACATTATGAAGCTTACTTAGTTCTCCAGCACAGTTCAGCCAGTCATATGTTTGTTTGTAAATAGCACAATAGGAGAAAGCGGTAGTAGGTGAGTCCAGCTGTGTATTGACAGGGGTCACATTTTATATTGAAAGTCAACTGTGTTTTTTTTTACTTCAATAGAGTGATCAGGGGTGTGCAACTATAGTTTTCCTTCACAGAAAATACATTTGTGTAACACATTTGGCATAATACAGCTTCATTTTCATCAGATGACAACAGAAGTGCAACACTATTTGGCTGGCAGCCACACAACTAAATGAGCTTACAATGAAAAAGCAAAAACAATGCATGTCCATCATAGTTCTAATGTTTAGGCCTATCCAAGCACACCATGACAGTCATGAAGCTGGAGACTGAAAAGATTTGGCATGGGTCCACAGATCCTCAAACGGTTCTACAGCTGCACCATCGAGAGCAGACCTCTGCCTACAGAGGGTAGTGTGAACAACCCAGTACATCACTGGGGCCAAGCTTCCTGCCATCCAGGACCTCTATACCGGGTGGTGTCAGAAGAAGGCCCTAAAAATTGTCAAAGGCTCCAGCCACCCTAGTCATAGACTGTTCTCTCTGCTATCGCATGGCAAGCGGGTACCGGAGCGCAAAGTCTAGGTCCAAGAAAGAGGCTTCTAAACAGCTTATACCCCCAAGCTATAAGACTCCTGAACATCTAGTCAAATGGCTACCCAGACTATTTGTATTGCCCCCCCCTCTCCCCTCTCTACACCACTGCCACTCTCTGTTGTCATGTAAGCATAGTCACTTTAATTAACTCTACCTGCACATACATACTACCTCAACTAACTGGTGCCTCCTCACATTGACTCTGTACCTGCACCCCCCTGTATATATTGTTATTTTTTACTGCTGCTCTTTAATTACTTGTTACTTTTATCTCTTATTCTTATCAGTTTTTTTTTTAACTGCACTGTTGGTTAGGGGCTCGTAAGTAAGCATTTCACTGTAAGGTCTACACCTGTTGTATTCGGCACATGTGACTAATACCATTGGATTTGATTTGATCATAGAAATAATGTAGCCAGCTACATTTTCTAATATTTTGCTTCAAGTTAATTTAGCATTTTACTGGAAAAATAGGCTGGCTACACTGAGGAAAGTACCAGAGAAAAGTAGCGACACATCATTTAGAGCGCTGTCTGCTGATAGAATGCCTGTTCGTGAATTCTCATCGGAGTTTAGAAGTACAACTGAAGCACAAAATTATTCTGATACCGAGCAGAAATTACAATAAAAAGCATTTTAGATCTGTGTATAGAAAACAAAGCAAGATATTTGTCACAAGTTTATATGTTTTTCCTGCGTGAATATGCATTAACACAACCCCTAGTTTAACTTGCTAAGTAAGTGGCTGAATTCACAAGTTGATGGGGCATCACATAATGATAGCTTTCTGCCATGTTTGAGAAGTCAAAGCCCTTTGGATGAGTTATTTGTACAGCTGCTACTTCTATCTTTATTTCCTTGTGTTTTTTCTACTCTCTGTTCTTGGCCCATCAGTCTGCTCCTACCCCTCTTCTCCAAGCAGAGCAGGCAGGCCCATTGCCCGAGCCACTTCAGACTCCACACTGGAGAGCCAGTACAGCATGCATCAAAACTTTGTTCATTTACACAATGTCTCTCGTTCACATTCGCTTGTAAAGGTCCAACTCCCCAAACATGACATTCAGTAGCTCCTACCTATATATGTATAACTTTATGATCTGGATTGCCTGTTGATGCAATTAGTTTATTATCGTTTGCACTACTTCCAGCTTCCATGAAAATGCACTATTACTTGTGCTAATTTTGTTAGCATTCTGGTGACACCCAATGGGCTTTTGGTGCCCCCTTGTGTACTAAACCGGTAATGCTGTAAATCCCGGGGTGAGAGAATGATGGTGTGACAATATGAACATCTGGATACCGCTCAACCCTACTGTGCCCCTGCCTGTTTTCTGTGTTTCTCTGTCTTCTATCTGTCAGGCATTATATAGTCGGCATTTCTCTCTCTCTCGCTCTCTCTCCCGCCTTCCCTTCCCTTCCTCCTTCCTTCCCTCCCTGTCTCCAGCAATACGATAACACCAGGAGCTCCAAAAACAAACCATCTGAGTTAGCATGATAGTGGAAATATGTCTTATTGATCACAAGAGGAGATACATTTCCACAAAGGCGGCTGACGGTTTACAAACAGAGACTGTGACGTCCTATGATGTAATTATGGTAACCAACAATCAAGTGAGTCATTGCCTTTCAATGAATCATTGTGCATATTGAGTTTGCTAATTTGTAAATCATTACAAACACATTCCCCATAATCAACTTAATCTAATAGCCGACAGACATTTGAAATGAAATGCAACACTAACAGAAGTGTGTCTTAAATGAAGTCTATATTAAACCATTATTCAACACATAATAAAACAGCTATGTTTCACTAGCGACATGGAGGCTGTATAATATAATAGTATCGTTACATAGTAATGAACAATCACAGTTCATCTCGGTCTGTTGGACATGGATGGGGCTGACAACATCAGTGTTGTAACTTGAGGAATCTTCATGTGAGAGGAGTAATCTGCCTGAGGCTAATGGATTATAGATTTAATTTATTTTCAGCGTAAAGCCGTCTGACATGGTGGGCCACGGACGAAAATGTCATCCCCTATTAATTGACCATTGGTGCTGATGTTCAATGGTGCATGTGCACCAGCATTAAAGAGCTGTTTGACTGAGTTCATGGAACTGTGCCCTTGCCTTTCTGCCATTTGTATGTCTCTGTGTGTGTCTCTCTATATTTCTCTCACTCTCTCTCTTTTTCGCTCTCTGTATCCTTCCCTTCTCCTCAAGTCTCTCTCTTGCTCTCCTTCTCATCTTCTCTCTCATTCGCTCTCCCACTCTCTGTATCTCTCCCTCCTCCTCAACAGTCTCTCTCTTTCTCTCTTGTTTCTCTCCTTCAATCTCTTTTCCTTCCTACCACTCTTTATATCTCCCCTTGCACGGTGTCTCTCTCTTCTTCTCCCCTCTCTCTTCCTCTAGACTAGAAACAGCCGTGTGGATTGGCAGAGAGCTAAATTGCTCTGCGTGAGCTTGGTCACGGCTCAGCTCTCCTTGAGATAATCAAATGACAATTAATGGGAAAGCTGTGTGCACTCGCTCATTTGCTCACTCACTCGTTCACTTGTAGAGCAGCATAGAACAGCATGAAACAGAGGAAAAAGAAGGCTGTAGGAAGGGGAGCAACTCTCACAAAACTTTGGGGGGAAAGTAATATGGTGTCTATATACTTGAGTAATCCAACAGAAAAATCTAAATGCCAGTGTAGATCTGTGAATTGGCTTTTAGGATATATTACAGTAATATTAAACTTTTTTTCAACAGTGGGGTATTTCTTATGGTGTACATGAGCAAAATTCTATTAGACTTTAGATAAACTACCCATATAAGACTAACTGTGTAAGTTATTCAGGAAGAGTAACTGTGTAAGTTATTCAGGAAGAGTAACTGTGTAAGTTATTCAGGTAGAGTAACTGTGTAGGTTATTCAGGAAGAGTAACTGTGTAAGTTATTCAGGAAGAGTAACTGTGTAAGTTATTCAGGTAGAGTAACTGTGTAGGTTATTCAGGAAGAGTAACTGTGTAAGTTAGTCAGGAAGAGTAACTGTGTAAGTTAGTCAGGAAGAGTAACTGTGTAAGTTATTCAGGAAGAGTAACTGTGTAAGTTATGCAGGAAGAGTAACTGTGAAAGTTATTCAGGAAGAGTAACTGTGTAAGTTAGTCAGGAAGAGTAACTGTGTAAGTTATGCAGGAAGAGTAACTGTGTAGGTTATTCAGGAAGAGTAACTGTAAGTTATTCAGGAAGAGTAACTGTGTAAGTTATGCAGGAAGAGTAACTGTGAAAGTTATTCAGGAAGAGTAACTGTGTAAGTTAGTCAGGAAGAGTAACTGTGTAAGTTATGCAGGAAGAGTAACTGTGTAGGTTATTCAGGAAGAGTAACTGTGTAAGTTATTCAGGAAGAGTAACTGTGTAAGTTATGCAGGAAGAGTAACTGTGTAGGTTATTCAGGAAGAGTAACTGTGTAAGTCAGTCAGGAAGAGTAACTGTGTAAGTTATTCAGGAAGAGTAACTGTGTAAGTTATGCAGGAAGAGTAACTGTGAAAGTTATTCAGGAAGAGTAACTGTGTAAGTTATGCAGGAAGAGTAACTGTGTAAAATACATGTAAAAAAGCACCTCTCTGAAACAAGCAGATAAATCCCTGACATTGCATGTTGGTAATCTATGTGTGTGTACGGTAGTAGATATGAGGGAGAGGAAAAAGTCAAACAAAAGCCATTAGAGAGATAAAGATATAGGAAGAGGGTTCGGCTGCTGTTGACAACAAATCACTAAGTAGGACAGTGATATTCATACCATAGATATAAAATAAAGTACAGTAAACTGAAAAGTATGATACAGTACATCAGCTCAAATGTGTGTGTGTTTATGCTTGTGTGCCTGTATGAATGTGTGTGTACTGTATTTGCTTCAATCTGTAGATAGAGGACTCCTGCTATCTCCAGGAGTTATAATTAGACTTTTTGTCTTAATATGTTGCTGTCTTTTTGATAGCTAAGGCCATCTACTTTAATTCAGGATCGGTGGGTCCCCCACTGGACGGTTGAGCTAACGTAGGTTAAGGTGATTAGCATGAGGTTGTAAGTAACAAGAACATTTCCCAGGACATAGACATATCTGATATTGGCAGAAAGATTAAAATATTGTTCATCTAACTGCACTGTCCGATTTACAGTAGCTATTACAGTGAAAGAATACCATGCTATTGTTTGAGGAGAGTGCACAGTTATGAACTTGATACAACATTTTGATAAGAAATACAATGGTTCATTGGATCAGTCTAAAACTTTGTACATACACGTCTGCCATCTAGGGGCCAAAATCGAAATTGCACCTGGGCTGGAATAATACATTATGGCCTTTCCCTTGCACTTCAAAGATGATGGTAGAAAATATATGTTTATTTTTCTTTTTCTTTGTATTTTCTTTTAGACCAGATCTAATGTGTTATATTCTCCTACATTTATTTCACATTTTCACAAAATTCAAAGTGTTTCCTTTCAAATGATATCAAGAATATGTGTATCATTGCTTCAATGTCTGAGCTACATGCAGTTAGATTTGGGCATGTCATTTCATCGCGGGTGGCACAGGGGCTACTCATTTCTTCTAGGTGGAGATTTTCTATTTTCTCCCTCACTCACCTGTCCATCTCCTAATTTGAATTCCATGCTGTCACTGTCACTTGTCATCTCAAGCTTAACATTGTTGTCATCTATTGCCCACCAGGTGCCCTTAGAGAGCTCCTCAATGAGCTTGACATCTTGATAAGTTCATTTCCTGATGGTGGATCACCACTCAGTCCACTGGGCGACTTCAAGCTCCCGACGTCTGCCTTCGATTCATTTCTTTCAACCTCTTTCTTTCCCCTCCTTTCCTCTTTTGACCTCCCCTCCCAAAATAATATTAATAATTAATTTGTTGGGTCAAATAATATTGCTGGTGGTCCTGATTTGGCCCGTAGGCCACCGGTTGGGGAAACCTTCTCTACTTTCTCTTCTTCTATCCTATCATCTCTCCCTTCTGCTAAATCCTTCTCCCTCCTGTCTCCTGATTCTGCCTCTATGACCCTACTCTCCTCGCTTTACACATCCTATGACTCTCACCGTCTCCTTTCCTCCCTGCCAGCTCGGCCCTCCCCTCCTGCTCCGTGGCTGAATGACTCACTGCGAGCTTACAGAACAGGGCTGCGGGCATCTGATCAAAAAAGGAGGAAAACTAAACTTCCGGAGGACTTATTATCCTTTCACTCCATCCTCTCTACCTTCTCTTCCCCTGTATCCGCTGCTAAAGCCACTTTCTATCACTCTCAATTTCAAGCTTCTGCCTCTACCTCTAGGAAATTATTTTCAACCTTCTCCTCCCACCTTTATCCTCCACCCCCTCCCCCTCCCTCTCTGCGAACGACTTTGTCAACCACTTTGAAAAAAGGGTGAAGACATTCAGTCTATTTAGTACACTTGTCCCACTCACACAAAACTACCCTAAACCTTGACCTCTTTCTCCAGATTATATCCTGCCTGCTCAACCCCTTTTCCTCCTCCCTTCTCCAGACACTCTCTGGAGACCTTCTCCCATTCCTCACTTCCCTCAAACTCTTTCCTTACCACTGGCTGTGTCACCTTTGACTTCAATATGGCCAGAGTCGCTCCCCTTCTCTGGAAACAAACACTCGATCCCTCTGACGTCAAAAACTACAGTCCGGTATCCCTTATTTATTTTCTTTCCAAAACACTTGAGCGTGCTATCTCTGACCAACTCTCTCGCTAGCTCTCTCAAACTATTTTCTTGACACGAACCAGGCTTCACGACGGGTCACTCACACTGCTCTTCTCTGTGTCATAGAGGCTCTCCACACTGCCAAAGCTGACTCTCTCTCCTCTCTTCTAATCCTCCTAGATCCATCCGCTGCCTTTGAGATGATGAACCATCATATCCTCCTCTCCACCCTCTCAGGGCTGGGATTTTCAGGCTTTGCGCACTCTTGGATTGCATGCGACCTGGCAGGCCGCTCCTACCAAGTGACGCGGAGAGGACCTGTGTCTGCACAATGTGCTCTCACTACTGGTGTCCCCCAGGGCTCAGTTCTACTATATCCGTAGAGTACGACCCTACATCACACAGGTAGTGGCGTAGGTCCTAATCAAGGCACTTGTCATCTCCCATCAGGACTATTGCAACTTGCCGTTGACTGGGCTCCCCGCTTGTGCCATCAAACCCCTGCAACTTATCCAGAACACAGCAGCCTGCCTGGTGTTCAACATTCCCAAGTTCTCCCATGTACCCCCCTACTAACACTGCCATTGCTGATAGCTACTTTATTGAGGAAAAATGTACTTACTATGACTGATACAGTATATGGGGTTGCCCTACCTAGCTATCTTAAGATGAATGAACTGTAAATTGCTAAATGACGTGTGTGTTTGTTTGCAAACAGTATCAGGGTCATAAAACCTCACTGTGTTGGATAGAAGCTATCTACTACTAGCAACAGAAAAGGTGACCTTTTAATGAACCCAAAAACACTTTTGTCAATATATAATTTAGGATAGCCAGAGGGCTACAGGCCTATGCTACCAACACTGACTTCTTAGCCCTACTGTGTTATAATCCAAGCAAGGATGACAAGGGGGAAAAGTCTGACATAAAACCGCTATGAAAGAAAATGACCTTGGGCATTTTGTGAATTGAGAGTGACTCAAAAGAAATCAGAAAGAAATTATAACAAATTAATACTTAATTGCAGTCTACCGTCTGATGCACATTACTAATGTATTTCTGTTCTTAGTCAATAAAGTTGTACAATGAAATTGAAACCTCATAATCATTATCTTGGTGGAAGAAACAGTTGTTTTTGGAATTGGAGTTCAGTGTTGGTATATCTGTTTGATTTTCCTATTAGACTCCAGGCTACCGTTTTACTGTTTCAATCAATCCAATTAATTTAGCTAACGGCAAAAGCTAATCAAATATGACATGAAAATGTGATCTTTATTGTTATTTCCCACAGCATCGTAATGAACGCAATAAAGTAGTAATGAAATAGCAAACTCTGTTATTTGAAATCATGTTTGTCCTACTGATTCTGTATCAGCATGACACCTGAAAATCTCTATTAAAATGTAATGTCAGTACCAGTAATACACAGACATGACAATATACAGGAACTGCATTTAGTTGACATAAACGCCTGCCCGCACACCCACCTGCAAGTACATACACAGACACACACACACATATGCACACACACGCACACACACATCACTGAACCTTGTGGGGGAATAATCAGAATTAGTTGGGTAACATAGATAAGATGTTTTATTTTCATTATATGCTTGTGAGTTACTTCTCATCAGAATGTCTATTTTTGGATAAAAATGTTGGCCGGTTGCAGTTATCTGTTCTCTGTCATTGGGTAAGTTACTTGGGCTGCAGAGAGGGGAGGGGTCAAGATTGTCTTCATATGTAAACATATCTTTTAAACCAATTATCTCTTGGCTCCACAATGTCTGTGTGCCAGTCACTGTGTCTCTGTGATCTTGTCAAGGAGGGGTGTATTTGATATATGCCTGTTGATAGGTTTTGTTTTATGGTCCTGAGAGCGAGATAAGAACATAGTTTAGGAGACAAAGCTGAATGATAATTTATAGCCAATGCTGTCTGGCTATGTGTGTCTTTGCTATAAAGGATCTCAGTTGCAATGTGTAAGGACTCTCAGAGAATTCATCGATAGACACTGAATTGATCTGAGAGTCACAGGGTTGTGATGGAGCTCATATAAATAAAGATGGACTTTATGATAACTCTGACTTGTGTGTGGTTTGCTCTCATGATTAGGTAAATACAGGAAATTTCCACTACAACCTGCACAATGAAACGAGGACACTACTGCACCTGGTGATGGCTGGCCTTTGCTAGCTCCTGATTGGCTGACTCCACGTTGGATGTGGTGGTCTGAATGTAGTCCTCAATGCTATCTGAAGAGACATGAAAGCATGGTAAACATAATGATTATACTTTATAGCAACATAGATATATTATATAGCAACACAGTACAACATGTCCCCCAGTTTAGGACCTTTTCTTACCAGGTTGAAGCACACCGGGTACTCTTTCATTCTATAGCTTCTATGGCTTCGACCGGGAGTCCCATGAGGCGGTGTACAATTGGCCCAGCATCGTCCGGGTTAGGGGAGGGTTTGGCTGGCCGGGATGTCTTGTACCATCGCGGTCTAGTGACTCCTTATGGCGGACCGTGTGCGTGCACGCTGACTTCGGTTGCCAGTTGTACGGTGTCTGACACATTGGTGTGGCTGGCTTCCGGGTTAAACGAGCAGTGTGTCAAGAAGCTCTGCGGCTTGGCAGGGTTGTGTTGACTCCCATTTCAAGATTAGGTTCTGAAAAGAATTGACTCCTAAGATTCAGTATTTTTGGAATGGAGGAGATTAGTTGCCGTACTTCCGAGAACACTTGCATCTTTAAAAAAGAAAAACATTTAAAAAAATTGTTTTATTTCACTTTTTTCTCCCCAATTACGTGGTATCCAATTGTTAGTAGTTACAGTCTTGTCTCATTACTGCAACTCCCGTACGGACTTGGGAGAGGCGAAGGTCGAGAGCCATGCGTCCTCCGAAACACAACCCAATGCACATTTAACCCGGAAGCCAGCCATACCAATGTGTCGGAGGAAACACCGTACACCTGGCGACCTGGTCAGTGTGCACTGCTCCCGGCCCGCCACAGGAGTCGCTAGTGCGCAATGAGACAATGATATCCCTGCCGGCCAACCCCTCCCTAACCCGGACGACGTTGGGCCAATTGTGCGCAGCCCCATGGGCCTCCTGGTCGTAGCCGGACCCGTAGCTGGGCTCGAACCCAGAATCTCTTGTGGCACAGCTAGCACTGCGATGCAGTGCCTAAGACCCCTGGGCCACCCGGGAGGGCCCACACTTGCATCTTTAATAGTGAGCTAGCGAGGGATGGAGAGAGAGGGGAGGGACACAGTATAGGTTGGTCGGCCATCAGGCAGACAGAGTCAGAACCGTGCACTAGGCCTATCTATCGGCAATCAAAAGCTGTATCTCACAACGGAATGCTGTATCTCACAATATCTTGGCTTGCAAGAATGAATAGGATAAGATATTGAGATGAGCGAGATACAACACTTGGCTCTCACACAGTCACACACGGCATCTACGCATGTGCACGGGTTCACTTCACACTGTTCACAGCGTGGTTGCAAGTGGACCAAAACAGCAGAGAAGTTGAGCCTCGCAATTCAACACTTAGTTGTTATGGAAATTGACCCACTATGCTGTTTACTTTCTGCATCTATACGGTTAGTGATATTTCTTCATGTTAAGGATCCCAATTTCGTTTAAATGTTCACACCCCTACACCATAGCATACAGTATTTGTGTTGTGGTGCCATTATGTGAGCAATGTGAAAAAATATTCCACATCCTCTTTAACATGTACAGTTACACTTCTATTTAATTTCCTAGAGAGGCTCAATGTGGGGTATTTTCTGCTCATTTCCTGTCTCTCCATTCGCTGGTCCTTGTGTCTTTGGCCTGTGTCGACTGAGCTGTGTGTGTGTGCGTGCGTGCGTGCATGCTGTTTTCTGTGTGATTGTGCTTGTATGACACATTCACACTTTGAATGGGTGAACTGGGTACACACCGTTCCTTTGCACACACATTGGTAGCCTTGAAAGGTTTGATCTTACTCAGAAAGTGCATCACCTGCTGTTGTAAACACATACAGTGACAGAGGGAGGAAGGTGGAAGTGGAGGGAAAGAGAGAGAGAAAGAAAATGTTCTATTTGATAAGCCCTCATAATATCTCATCGCTCCGATTGAGCTGCTCGTATGATGTCACGATCAACTTCCTTGAGTGCACTCTCCATGGTCGTAAAGCTTCGAAATCTTAGAATAACGCACAACTGTGTTTATGGATAGACCAACTCAGCTGGATTTCTCTCCTTATTTACATAATCACTTGCACAAGATCATTAATAAACTGGAAAAGGATGCACACATATTCTCTGTCACCACACTGTAAATAGCGTCACGTTTGATCGAAGATGTAGCATATTGAGTTTTGATGGTGCACAACATTCTAATTGAATATCTATGTTTAATTACTTCCTCATTGGCTGTCACCACAGTGACGGCTTGAGAATAAACTGAGAACGGAGCTTTCAAAAGTCATCCTCCGTCATACATTTCATGACGATGTCAACCAATTATTAGTATTTGAATAATCCAAATGACTTGTCTTATTTCAATGCACACCATAGTAACTATAGTTACTGTAGCCAGTGAGAACTAATTCAAACCTAAATCCAATTATTTTCCCTATTATAAACAAATGTTTGGTTCACTGCCCATCAATGCAGTGCCCAACCTCAAGCATGCAGGACACAAATTCACCTCTCTCTCTCTCTCTATGAGTAAGGAGGAGGTCAGCAGGATGACTCACTTCTGAGGGGAGTGAAAAGAATAGAGCCAAAATGTCCAATAGCAGGGGATGGAGTTGAGAGAGCAGCAAACTGGACAACCATGACCGCTGGCGTGAAGCTTGTTGGCAGTGCAAGATATTATTGGGTTCTGTATGGCTGACTGTGAATAGATATGAGTGTATGTGTGTGTGTGTGTGTGTGTGTGTGAGAGAGAGAGAGAGAGAGAGAGAGATAGAGAGAGAGTCACCATGGCCATTATAGCTTGTGTACATCTCTTTGCATGTCAATCACATCAAATGAGTTTGGAGGAAATTAAATATTGATGCATTTCACATGTACTCTATCAATCAATATGTGAACATTGGACACGCAGATACAGATGATGATTCTTAATCTGATCACCCTGTTGCAAGTGTAATGCATTGGAGGTTTAAAAAGGCTTCTGAAGTTTGTAATTTCCACATGGAAATTTCATCGTTGATTTTCCTTTAAGGAAAAAAAAAATCCATCAATTATAATAACCATAATAATTCACATTTCCTCTTGCTATAGGGTTATTTTCCTGCTGTAGCAAACTGGCTCAAATTAATATCCCACATCTGTAGTACATGGCTTGATTATTTGCACAAAGAATCATAACCCAGATAATATGCTAACACAAAGAGCCAATTGAGCCACCTTGGAGACAAGAAAACACACACAAATGTATCACTCCATCTCCCGCACACACACACACACACACACACACACACACACACACACACACACACACACACACACACACACACACACACACACACACACACACACACACACACACACACAAATGTATCACTCCATCTCCCGCACACACACACACACACACACACACACACACACACACACACACACACACCTCCGTAAGCCTTTTCTTCCCTCACACCATGCTCCACTAATTATGTCTTTGATATGCAAGACATTTCTAGGTAGAAAAACATCACATCAACAGGGAAAAGCATGTCAAACATGTTTACAACTCATTTTCGACAACACCACATTCTCAATGTATTGGGTATTATAAGGACATGTAAGTAAATGTCACTGAATCAAGACATAATAACCTTTTATCTGAAAACCACTGTATTCCTCTGGTTCCTCCCAAATACCACAAGATTGAACACAGGCTGTACTATAACCACAATGAGACTAACACAATACTTAGACAGTAAAATAGATGAGTGCACCATTTTACCTTTGAATGACCCAAGTTCACTCTCTATCTCTCTCTCTGTCTCTCTCTCTGTATCTCTCTGTCTCTTTTGTTGCTGTTGATTCCATCAGTTCTGGCACAGCGTGACCTGTGTTTTTGTTGAGTGTGTCACCCCACGGAAGCAGAGGCTTTGTCACAGAGAAGCTACTTTCAACTCCACACCCTCTAAAAAGCACTAATCCAAACTTCCTGGGTTTGCTGATTTCTCAATTTACCCCTCTACCGCTCCCCCGCTGCTCCCCTGGACACCTCCACATGCCTCAGCCCCCTTTCCCCCCTAAAGCCCCATCAGCTTATTCAGACCCAGCTTTTATTATACACATAAAAATAAAAACCTCACCATGTGCACAGCAGCTACAGAAAAGCAAAACTGGCAATTTACCTGATTCTATTTCAAGGTTGAATGGGAGAGAGAAACATTATGTCTGTGGTCCATAATGGATGTGAAAAAGACTACAGCAGTAGAGCAGTACAGCTCTCAGGTACTTGGACATAGCACCTTCACTCTGTACACTGGTGAGCTGAACACCCTCTCACAGGTACCACCTCCATCATCTCTTAAAGCCATCATGTCCATCCTTACACACTCGAGCACCTTCCCACCACATCAATGTTCCACTTCCCTCTGTATCCACAGACTCAATGTATCCACAGTCTCAATGTATCCACAGTCTCAATGTATCCACAGTCTCAGTGTATCCACAGTCTCAATGTATCCACAGTCTCAGTGTATCCACAGTCTCAATGTATCCACAGTCTCAGTGTATCCACAGTCTCAATGTATCCACAGTCTCATAGTATCCACATTCTTAATGTATTCACAGTCATAATGTATCCACAGTCTCAATGTATCCACAGTCTCAAAGTATCCAGACTCAATGTATCTAGACTCTCAGTGTATCCACAGTCTCAGTGTATCCACAGTCTCAATGTATCCACAGTCTCAGTGTATCCACAGTCTCAATGTATCCACAGTCTCATAGTATCCACATTCTTAATGTATTCACAGTCAAAATGTATCCACAGTCTCAATGTATCCACAGTCTCAAAGTATCCAGACTCAATGTATCTAGACTCTCAGTGTATCCACAGTCTCAATGTATCCACAGTCTCAATGTAACCAGTCTCAATTTATCTAGACTCTCAATGTATCCACAGTCTCAATGTATCCATAGTCTCAATGTATCCACAGTCTCAATATATCCATGATGTATACCCTCATAATCATACTAAAATATATCCTCCCTATATCCTCACATGAAGGACGACTACAGAAATTGAAGAGACATAAATCTAATGAGATTCTAATGGCATTTTACTAGTGTATTCAATTTCATCAACAATTGACATTTAACTTCTTAGAACTCACCACTATTTATTTCCCCTTATTTTCCCTGTGCTCTGCATGTGAGAGAAATGAGAAGGGACACTGAATTTGAAAAGAGAGATTTCCTCCTGCGTGTTCACCTCAGAAAACCCTCTCTCTAAAGGCCAAACAACAAACAAGTCTTATTTCTGTCCTAACGCACATAGTCAGCACCATCCAGAACTTATCTAGGAAACAAAAGTGCCATTTGTTTAAATATTCCCTTCCATAAGGCTGAACATTATTCACTCTAAATGTTAAGTACCCTAATTATGGATAGAATCTGGGATAAATGGTGTATTGCTCTCCAGTTCCTCTTTGTTTCTCGCTCGTTGCCTGTTGCCTGCTCTCTTGTAGCATTGCGTCTGTGAGAGTTGGAAACTTGGCACAAGTCTAAAGTATAATTCAAATCAAATTAAATTGTATTTGTCACATGCGCTGAATACAACTAGTGAAGACTTTACCGTGAAATGTTTACTTACGAGCCCTTTCCCAACATGCAGTTCAAAAGTAAGAACATTTGAAAATAGATCAAAAGAAAAGGTCACTGTACTCTAGATGGATTAAAACAGCCAGACTCAGGGCCACTCTACCACACAATGGACCAATTAGAATAGAAGAAGAATCCTTTTCCTTCGTTTATGAGATCTCAACCTCGGACACACATGCACACACACAAAAGGTACACACACATACCAGAGACACATGTACAGCAGAATTTGGTTTGCCACACACACTGATATGCACAAGTATGATCAGTCATGCTGCTTCCTTTATGCTTCCCTTGTTCCTCTTTCTCTCTCTTCCATCCAGTCTGCTGCAGCATCTGTACACACCTCCACTCTCCTGTCCTCCTTTCTCATGTTTTTCTCTTTCGGTGACTAGTGTTCCATATCATCCCCCCTATCTCCAGTTCATCTCTCTGCAGGGTGATGGTGGTGTTGTTGTATCTCTCTGTCTGTCTGTGCGTTGAACCACACTTTGCCTCTCTCTGCCAAGTCTAGATCAGCGCTGGGTTGCAGGACTTGTTTATCAATAACAGAAGACTGGGACATGCTGTCCTGTCCTCTAACCATTGTTGTTTTTGTAACCCACCTGTCTCTCAAGCAAACCTTTACTACGTGTTAAGGTTCAAAAGTTGGTTTGATGGGAGTCCTGAGGTGATTAATTAAGTCTGCCAGCTCATGACGAAAGAGATGCTGTAATGTTGGTCAAAGGGTTTACAAAGACACAGAGAGTAAAAGACAGACAATAGTAATAATGCAGAGTAATATGCAGCCATGGATGACTGCACACAGGAGCTCAGGCAATCCTAAATACACAAACACACACACACACGTGATGTCTCACCTATGGCATCTCCCTGCTCGTGCACCATACTGGCCAGATCTCGCAGGATTTGGCTGACATCCAACATGTCCCTCTGTAAAGGAAACAGACAACGAAGGGTTAAATAAATACATTCTACTCTAGAGGTCATGGGCCATCCACATTCCGGGGCTTTCTTCTTGTATAGTCCCGATGGATTCCCCAAAATAGACAGGGATATGTAAGTCAAAAAGTTAAACAATTTCAGGAAATATCTCGAAACTACTCTCTGAGAAGTCAACGGCTCAATTTCAGCCGTTTTTAAAAATCTAAATATCAAATCATTTCTGGGTAACAATAAGTACTGTCATTGTTTTCAATGAAAATGGTCAAAAAGAATCAAAAATAGCTTTGTAGCAAAAAGCATCTAGCATTGCCAGCATTGCCAGGCAGGCCAAAACTCCACAAATGCAAAATTAGCTGAAATTTCAAGCTGTCTTGTCAAACAGCTCTTACACTAAAAGGGTATTATCATCATTTTCACAATTTCACAGTATTATTCCAACATCATATTGTGGAAATATTTATAAAACACAGCTAATCTAGTTTTTGACTGCACTGCCCCTTTAAAATCCACCACGCTAAGCCCATTAAAAACTAAATGTACATTTGTGTTTCATATAAAACTATTTCAATGTGTATGGACACAGTAATTGATAGTGTTGTTCACTTCTGTTTTCGTTTCAGTCAGTGTGCAGTCTGGCCACTGCAGAGAGAGAGAGAGAATTACCACACTGGGTGACCTGCACTTTTTTCCCTCCTCACCAGTTTCCTGGCTTTGAATCGGTTCACTGTGTATCAGCTCAAAGCAATATGAAGGCGTATAAAACCTCTGTCTATCTCCCTCTCACAGGTCCCCCTTTCCTCCATTATAGCACCATGCAATCACAGCTGCGTTT
This sequence comes from Oncorhynchus kisutch, assembly GCF_002021735.2. Lineage (NCBI taxonomy): Eukaryota > Metazoa > Chordata > Actinopteri > Salmoniformes > Salmonidae > Oncorhynchus > Oncorhynchus kisutch. Next base: position 11,651,640 of record NC_034175.2, on the reverse strand, counting down.
GTATAGCCTCACCCACTGGGCCATCCATCACAGGTGTCTGATATTGCTGTGGAAACTGGCAGCAGCCATCCTGGCTCTTGGCAAACACCATCTGGTTGGATCCAAAATGGCCTCTGGCAAAACCTCATGACGCTAAAGACTTTCTTGCTGCTTTCGTTTGGGCAACCCTCTCCATCACACAGGAATAGAATAACAACACATTTATTTTACCTGGCAAAGCCGTTGCTGCCAATCTCAACTCAGTTCATTACAATGACAGAATGCTATGACAAAGTCATGAGTGAGAGTGTGAGCAGAAGAGAGAGAGAGAGAGAGAGAGAGAGAGAGAGAGAGAGAGAGAGAGAGAGAGAGAGAGAGAGAGACTAGCCTCACTAGCCTCAGCCCTCACCTAAACTTAAAAACAACTAACAAAACCTCATCCAGAGACATCACTATTTCACTGAGATTACGGTTGGTTTGGCGATGCTGATTGCTGTTGGAGACAGAGTGGTCGTTCCACCAATTCAGTGCCTTTTAAGAAGTGTAACTTTGTCCAAAAAATGTTTGATTTCACCTAATTTTAACATTCTGTCATAAAGAGCACATTTCCAACTTCATAAAAAAGGTAAAAGAGGTTTAAAAAAAAAATACTATAGTAAGTCCTGATTCAGTGCCAAATAAAGTAACAGGGTTGACCATAACAGGGTTGACGATTTAATTTTAAATCAGCCATGAATCCATGATAGGGAGAACGGAAGCTGGTTGTGTGCAACAAGGAGTGGCAATTTAATGCCAGTTTTACAAAAAAAAAGGTCCTGCCTGTCTAAAAAAAAGGTCATATCCTGCCTGTCTACTTCTAGCCTGCCTATTTGTTCAGATCCCTTCCACCCTGGGGGTAGAGTGGGAGTGGACAGGATTAGGGCCAGATGTGTGCCCTTTTCCATATTTTATAGGGTTATATTAAGCTCATGGCCACTCTTCCACCATTGGCCTCCCAGCGCCTGGTTCACTCGGTTTTAAACAGGAGGTCCTCAGTCTACCCACACACCCACACCCACACCCACACCCACACCCACACCCACACCCACCCCACCAACCATACATAATGTCCCACAGAGAGGGTTGACCCATGCTGGGATGGGGACAGGCTATGCTCCATATGCTCTGGGGCACTTCCTGTACACTTTGAATTAATTATCAACAGACAAAATAACAATGACCTCAAAAGACAACCAGAGTCCTTTGAAATACAAATGTTGGGAAAAGGTTTTAAGGTGTTAAGAACTGGAAATCTACTCTTACCCAAGTCTATTCATAGTTGTCCTACCTCGATCTGTTTCACCTGTCCTTGTGCTTGTCTCTACCCCCCTCCAGGTGTCACCCATCTTCCCAATTATCCCCTGTGTATTTATACCTGTGTTCTCTGTTTGTCTGTTGCCAGTTAATTTTGTTTTGTCAAGCCTACCAGCGGTTTTCCCTCTGTTCCGGTCTCGCTTTTGTTCCTGTTTTCTTGTTTTTCCCAGTTTGGAACTTTTCTACCCATCGTCCTGTACCTTTGTCCCACAACTCTGGGTTACCAACCTCTGCCTGACCTAATCCTGAGCCTGCCTGCAGCTCTGTACCTTTGTCCCACAACTCTGGGTTACCAACCTCTGCCTGACCTAATCCTGAGCCTGCCTGCAGCTCTGTACCTTTGTCCCACAACTCTGGGTTACCAACCTCTGCCTGACCTGATCCTGGACCTGCCTGCAGCCCTGTACCTTTGCCACACTGCTCTGGATTATCGACGCCCTGCCTGTCTTGACCTGTTGTTTGCCTGCCCCTGATGCTGTAATAAACATTTACTTCAACATAGTCTTCATTTGGGTCTTACCTGAAACGAGATAGTAGTCTTGCTAGCAATTCAGCTCCTCTTTCATAAATCATGGTGGTGAAGAAATGTCCCATGTCAGTTTGTCTATAGTATGCAGTGGCGTAAAAATACTTGCAAGTTCTACTTAAGTAGTTTTTGGGGGTGTATGTACTTTACTGTTTATATTTTAGAATACTTTTACTTCACTACAATACTAAAGAAAGAAAAAAACAAGAATATAAGCAATTTGAAATGATTTATACTTTTACTTTTGAAACTTAAGTATATTTAAAACCACATGCTTTTATACGCTTACTGAAGTATTTTACTGGGTGACTTTTACTTGAGTAATTTTTTCTCTTAAGGTATATTTACTTTTAGTCAAGTATGACAACTGGGTCATTTCTCCACCAATGAGAGTATGTCAAAGTCACGGGAGTCAGTAGTTTGACTCGTCATGTCAATACCACATACTGTATGTTATGGTGTTTCTGTGATGCAATAGACAGTCGACAAACAGAACTCTTGTAAGAGGCAGAGGGGCCTGTATTTGTTTCATGTGAAAGAAATGTCAGACAGATGCAGACATCAGTTCCATCTGACACAGAGGCCACCGTAACAACACCAGACACACAATTAAACTGCACGCTGAGATAAAGGAGACAAAAACAAGCGGCTGATTGACAGGTCCGCCGGTCGCCACCGCTGTTCCATTCCTCATGTTCCTGAGGTCTAACAAGAGTCTGGGTTGTGATGACACCGCCAGAAATTAGATCTGACGATTGGCTGATATGAGCATTGCCATGAGAGATTGCAGGTTGAGTTGATTCCAAAGCCTTAGAGGTGAAGACAAGACCAGTCGATTGGCTGATAGTACTTTAGTGCACACTAAGTAAGGAGGAAGTGGAAGAATAGGACTGTATTCTCCTCTGTAGAAAGCTGATGTACCCTGTGGGATCCATCCCAGTCATGGCTCAGATATAATATGTTACCAAATGTTAAAACGTGAGGATCAAGATCACAACGGAAAGGAAATTGTTTGCCCATTATGTTTTTGAACTTTTCATAGGACACTTTTTAGAGACTTTTTTTGAGCTGGTTTGAGAGGGCAGTCCTTGTAGTGCTGAGATGAGGGACATACGAAGCCATTGAGGAGACAACAAATGCATGGTCCCAAACAATGACTCCGTTTTCAAACAGGACCAGCAACACTCTAGAAGGACATGAATATGCTGGAATTGAAGTTTCTGTGAGAGTTAGAGTTGACCAGGTGTAGAGATCACCTCTGGTGTCTGCGGAGTGGAAGGAACTCAACTGTGGGTTAGTGAAGCAAATAATACCCTCCTCCTTCAGGTAAATGATAGCAGCACCAGAAATAGGACCTCATTGGGTATGCAGCTCAGCCACGACCAACGAACACAGCCACATGGCTCAAAGCACTGATGGGTGGCTGGCATGGGCACCGCCCCCCGAGGAGGAGGCTGGGAGATTCAGGGCTCGCTCCGTCACCCTCCAACAGGTGAGCCACCCACCTGTCCTTTGTGTACCTGCATACCTGTCAACCAGACTGGAACAGAGGGGAGGAGAGAGAGAATGAGAAGAGAGAGAGAGAGACAGAGACAGAGAGAGAGCGGAGAGAGAGAATGACGGAAGAGAAAGAGAGATAATCTGTTGAAATAGCTCTCTGAGAATTTTCTATAAAATCGATACTTTTTGTCTGAACATAGATGGGGTAGTGCTATGTATGTTGATTCTCAGGTGCAGACAGACACTGGTTGAAGAGATGGACCAAGTCATTACTGCCCTGCCATGTCTGTTCTCATCCTGGCACCTTGAGATGATGTTGTATTCACCCTGCACAGTCACATTACTCATCATCTGCTGTCAACACTCGTCATTTTCTCCTCTCTTCTTCCTGCTGCACGGTCACTAATTTTCTCATTTTGAAAGGACGGCTACTTCTCTTCTTTGAAAGCTCAGCGCCAGTCCATTTTCTGCTATGACTTTCAATCAGGCAGTCAATTTGAATAAAACGCAATAAACATGATTGATGTGTCACGCCCTGATCTGTTTCACCTGTCCTTGTGATTGTCTCACCCCCTCCAGGTGTCGCTTATTATCCCCACTGTATTTATCCCTGTGTTTCTTGTCTCTCTGTGCCAGTTTATTTTGCCAACTCAACCAGCATTTTTCCTAGCTCCTTTTTTCCAGTTTCTCTGTTTATTCCTAGCCCTCCTGGTTTTGACCCTTGCCTGTCCTGACGCCGAACCCGCCTGCCTGACCACTCTGCCTGTTCTAACCTCGAGCCTGCCTATCCCCTTGTACTGTTTGGACATGGACTTGTTCACTGAACCCCTGCCTGTCCTGACCTCGAGCCTGCCTATCGCCTGGTATTGTTTGGACTCTGACCTGGTTTATGAACTCTCGCCTGTCCCAGACCTGCCTTCTGCCTACCCCTTTTGTTATAATAAATATCGGAGCTCAATCATCTGCCTCGTGTCTGCATTTGGGTCTCGCCTTGTGCCTTTATATGATGGATCGTGGCCATTCTGCCTGTCATTATCAATAGTTGAAAAGGAATCTTCCGTAGACTAGATACAAAGGCAGTTTGCTGTAGCTGTAACATCACCATAACATGAAAGTACCTTGAAATCACCAACCCCTTATGACAAGGCATTACAACACTGAAGATCATGTAAATCCATTCTACAACCATCTAGATACCTGAAAGTGTGAACCAACAGACCTCTCTCTCTTTCCTCCACCCTCCCCTTCTCTCCATCCTTTTCTCTTTCTCTCTCTACCATTCTCCCTCCCTCCCTCCCTCCCTCCCTCCCTCCCTCCCTCCCTCCCTCCCTCCCTCCCTCCCTCCCTCCCTCCCTCCCTCCCTCCCTCCCTCCCTCCCTCCCTCCCTCCCTCCCTCCCTCCCTCTCTGATAAATGTGTTAAGCACTGATTGAAAATTCTCTCCATATCTAACCTCCCCAGCCCAAAGGCATCGGGCAACCGGACACGGTGTCACTGCCACAGCAGAAAAACTGTTAAGCAGATTTACGTGCACACTTACTAGTGAAAAGAAGAGGGAAAACGATGACATTTTCCCACATGCACTGTCTTTCAAGGGGCTGGAGCATGAGATGTGTCTTTTTTGCCCTTGCTGAAGAAACGGTTTAGAATGTAAAATCAAATGTTGCCTTTCCTTCAGCTGTCCAAAGACCTAAAACCCCAGAACACACACGAAAGAGATACACATCACATGAACCGAAAGGCAGCCAGAGGCATGGCCAGAATGACAATATTTAAGGGGGTTTATTTACATTTGAAGGTTTCCTGTTGCGGGAGTCCTGGTTGCTGAAGGTTTGTGTTGAGGTTGTGTTGTGATTTATATTGTGTATTTATTACATTCATATTGTGATTTATTTTGTTTGTGTGTCTCCATGATGAGGAGGATACTGTATGTCGTTGTGATTTCTTCCTCCACAATACGGTCAATTTTAGGGAGGTGTTTATTTCATATGCATAGCCTTTTATGGTGAGGTTACCCGTCCAAAATTGTAATCAGTAATGTAATTTATGGATTACCCAAACTCAGTAACGTAATCTGATTATTTTCTGTTACATTCGACAAAAATATCCATCAGACACATTTGGTGTGTCATCATAGTGGTGTCTGACTTGTGGTCAGACTCGCTCATTTGGAACAAACTTTAACTTGAGCCTTTTTTCAATGCTGAATTGAATGTCATTGAGAAAACAGGAAGGTGTTATAACATATTTTTTCACAAAGATCCTTTCGGAATTTAAAAGTAATCCAAGATGTAATCATCTAGTATTTGAAAAGTATCTGTAATCTGATTACAATATTTTTTATGGCAACGTGACTGATTACAGTTCGTTTTTTGTAATCAGATTACATGTAACTGATATATAATCATCTGGGGATCCTGCAACATCCATGGAAGTCCCACATATTCCTATGGGTCTGTGCTATGCAGACCATTGATGTTGCAGTTTGTTCCTACACATACTGCAAAATCATGTGCAAGATTTAAATCAATCTGTTTTTGTTTTTATGACCACACCTGAGAGCTGCATCTAGCGCATGCTATCTCTGTGCGCTGCATGTAGGGGGCGCTACCTACCTCCAAGGGCAGAGTATCAGATTCACTGTCCTGTGGATGCATTGGTAGGAGAGACACGCTTTGCCTTTTTTTTTACCTCTTCACAGGGCCAGGTGTTGTATTCAGATTCCCCTTGAAAGCTGTCCTCTGCCTTGCCCTGAGCTTTTTTATGAATTAATTTTGATAAAATGATCTTCGTTGAAGACGATCACGGTGTGTGTGAGGGGCAGCTGGGAGCTGATAGTATAGATGGTAGAGGCAGAATAAACCTCCGCCACCTAAGCCTGATAGTACCTTATAGTCTATCTTCTGTCTCTCTCTCTCTCTGAGCATTTATAATAATATCATGGTAGTCAAGGACGATATGCCTGAATTGAATTACCCATCCCAGAAGAATGTTAAACATAGAATGACTAGAACAGTGTTAAAACTGCTTGCTTGCTCTTCTTGATTCGGCTCATCCCCAGGCTTTAACCCAGGACCTCTGCCTTGCTAGCACACGTGACAGCCCTCCTAAAGAGTCTTACCAGTCGGCGCCACGCAAACAGCTAGCTATTAGCTGGTGCAAGTGGGGACACTTCAGGCTGAGGAGTAAGTTTCACACATCCCCATGTGCTACACATGGGTACATCCAATATGGTTATTATTTTTCTATGGTGTCAAACTCCTCCTGACTGATCCCAGTGTTGGTGTGTAATATGCAGAGTATCCTTAGTGTAGGTAGCGGAGCGTCAGTAGGAGAGAACCACTGTAACCTCCCATGTTCCCCATCGGTCCCTGTTTGAAAACTGCTGCAGTCTTTATCTTCCATTCACAGCGAGAACACCTTGCCTGAATGCACACACACACACACACACACACACACACACACACACACACACACACGATGGAAAACTACCCCAGGCAACAGTGTTTTTTTCTCAGAGGGGAAGTGCTGATAGCGTTTTCCTTGGATAACAGCAGACAGAAACTGATCTTAAGGTCCTCAGGGAGATGGATGGAGAGAGAGGAGAGAGAGTGAAAGAGGAGAGAATGAAAGAGGAGAGAGGGGGGGGGCTTTGGAGAGATGGGGGTGGGGGTTATGGACAGGGAAAAGCACATTGTCAGATATTATTAGGCTCACCAAGGTACACCATCAGGCCCCTCAGCACCTGCCAGGGTAGTCACTCTGACATTTATCTGTGTGGGTATGACTAAAGCAGAGGCCAGACAACCCTGTCTGGGCTACCAATCAAATTAATCTCTCCATCTCAGTGCCTTTCTGAACAACCAATTATCATGACTACTGCCATCTCAGACCTCTCCACACAAATTAAGCTGTAAGTGGTGTCTGAGGCTCATTCAGTAGTTTGGTGCTTTTGTACCACTCAATGAGGACAGATTGATGCTGCTACTTTTCCAGTCTTGTTCGGGAAAAGGCTCATGCGATGTGGCAAGATGAGGTGATTCTGAACATTGATGTTAAAACCTCTGAAAGGTCTGACTGACTACAGATACACACAACTTCCCCCCAAAATATTGTTATTAGTCTTCAAGTCTTGTCACACATTGCAGTGGATTGTAAACTCCCTTCAAAGCTGGAATGGGTTGTATCATGGTCATTTCTAAAGCATGCTGTGTGAGATTCTGGTCTCCTTTCTTGAATGATGTCCATATGTTATCACAACACTTAATCAAGCTGATTAAAGCAATTACAGGGTTTCTTTTTCTTCTCCAAAGTTTTCTCCAAATAGTACACCAAATACACAGAGGGACCCATAGGATGAACCTAACGTCAGGAGATGCTGATAACAAATATCTGAAACCTCTTTGAAATCAGACCCATTTAAGTCACCCACAGCGGAGTGATCCTGTCGTTTAGAGTTCACATCTATCTGGTTTCACATCTGTCTCAGACACCAGCAGAAGAGAGGGAAACAGCTGTTTGGGTGGAATCAGACCTGGGCTGCATCCTAAACGCTACCCTATCCCCTATTTAGGTTGCTACTTTTGACCAGAGTCCTATGGGTTTGTTGTGCATTAAATATGGAATAGGGTGCCATTTGGGACGCCACCCTGGAGCTACCTGATGTGATGCTTTGTATTTCAAAATGAGCCGTGAAAGGAAGTCTGGTGAACATTGTGATTCCATCCACACTTAGGTAAGAGAACAAACAAGCCCGTAAAGGCACCTAGGTAATTGGGTAGCGTTTCATATGCAGAAGAGATGGTGAAAACGGCTTCAGTACTGAGACATAATACTAATAGGTTGCCCAGATGGGAGGTGGAGTCTGGGATTGGCTGAGTGTTTATTTACTAAAGTAGAGTGTTTTTATTGACCTCTCTGAAGACAATAGCGTTGGGGCAATGCACTCTCTGGCCACTTTGTAAACGACAAGCTTTATCAGAATGTTTGTTTGTGTTTTAGTTAGTTAATTCAGAGTGTTTCTCTCTCTCTCTCCATGCAATCTGACGGATACTCTGGGCACTTTGGCTGGAAAGTGTTGCAATTTTCAAAACAACTCAACTAAAGACACGGCTACCAGATCAAAGATGATGCTGGATAGATGCACTTACTGCCCTTACTACTGGCAAATAGATTACATCAACTTTGAACACTGCATACTTTAGATAGCAAACCATTCATTTGAAAGCCATGGTGCCATTGGAAAGTAGAAGGTTTTTGCCCGTTTCTCCTCAGGAACACTGAGACTTTAAGGCAGGGTGTTGTAAACTAAGGTAGAGCACGTGGATGTCTGAGCTCCATACCTCAATCTGCAGCAGGGCCTCTTCTCTCTGGCGAAGGGCCTCCACATCTTCCTCACTGATTTCTGAGAGGAACGCTTGCTCCTGTCCATCCCCCCCGGAGCTCTCTGCTGCACCGCCAAACAGGGGACCCCCCTCCTCACACAGCTCTGCAAACGGAGTCTGGGGACTCTGTGCTCACACGCACGCACACACACACACACACACACACACACACGCACGCACACGCACACACACACACACACACACACACACACACACACACACACACGCACACGCACACGCACACGCACACGCACACGCACACACAAGAACAGACAGACAAACAAACATGTAAACAAGAGAACATTATAATTAGATTTGTTTTGAGAATACCAAAGTACATTGCTTCTGTCTTGCACCTCTTTCTCCCTGACTCCACTAATGGCCTAGGCCAGACAGTGTGATTCACAGCACAGGGCTAAACCCTGGCTGACTCATGGTCGTCTGTGCTTGCCATGATCTGAGTCACAGTACCTGAGTCAACAGGAGAGGCCAGACAGTGGGGGAGAACATCCTGCGTCCCCGGAATACAATTTCACGTCAACACAACTAGAACGTTTTACACTTTAAATATATCACTCTAGACAGCTGCCACTCGTTCTTCACACTGTTTACCCAAGTTCAATCAAAAAGGACTAGGACGCCTTTCTTCTCTGTGCAGTCAGTTTACTGAGCTCGCACTCCTTTCAGCGCGCTCAATGGAAACGTGGGAGTCGGTCACTGAAAGAGGCCCACATTGATCTGCTAATTTTGACCCCTAATTGCATATGTATGACATTGATAAAACCCTGAGGTGGCTTTTGTTTTTCCTGCCCACAGTGTGACTCATCCAATCATCTTGTTGTTCCTCTCTTACCGTGGGCAGCTTCTTCAGTACGGAGGTGGGAGGGGCTAGAGGAGGGCCAGTGTCTTTGGTCTGCCCACAGTGTGACTCATCCAATCATCCTGTCGTTCCTCTCTTACCGTGGCCAGCTTCTTCAGTATGGAGGTGGGAGGGGCTAGAGGAGGGCCAGTGTCTTTGGTCTGCCCACAGTGTGACTCATCCAATCATCCTGTCGTTCCTCTCTTACTGTGGGTAGCTTCTTCAGTACGGAGGTGGGAGGGGCTAGAGGAGGGCCAGTGTCTTTGGTCTGCCCACAGTGTGACTCATCCAATCATCCTGTCGTTCCTCTCTTACTGTGGGCAGCTTCTTCAGTACGGAGGTGGGAGGGGCTAGAGGACGACCTGTGTCTTTGGTCTGCCCACAGTGTGACTCATCCAATCATCCTGTCTTTCCTCTCTTACTGTGGGCAGCTTCTTCAGTACGGAGGTGGGAGGGGCTAGAGGACGGCCTGTGTCTTTGGTCTGCCCACAGTGTGACTCATCCAATCATCCTGTCGTTCCACTCTTACTGTGGGCAGCTTCTTCAGTACGGAGGTGGGAGGGGCTAGAGGACGGCCTGTGTCTTTGGTCTGCCCACAGTGTGACTCATCCAATCATCCTGTCGTTCCTCTCTTACTGTGGGCAGCTTCTTCAGTACGGAGGTGGGAGGGGCTAGAGGACGGCCTGTGTCTTTGGTCTGCCCACAGTGTGACTCATCCAATCATCCTGTCGTTCCTCTCTTACTGTGGGCAGCTTCTTCAGCACGGAGGTGGGAGGGGCTAGAGGACGGCCTGTGTCTTTGGTCTGCCCACAGTGTGACTCATCCAATCATCCTGTCGTTCCTCTCTTACTGTGGGCAGCTTCTTCAGTACGGAGGTGGGAGGGGCTAGAGGACGGCCTGTGTCTTTGGTCTGCCCACAGTGTGACTCATCCAATCATCCTGTCGTTCCTCTCTTACTGTGGGCAGCTTCTTCAGTACGGAGGTGGGAGGGGCTAGAGGACGGCCTGTGTCTTTGGTCTGCCCACAGTGTGACTCATCCAATCATCCTGTCGTTCCTCTCTTACTGTGGGCAGCTTCTTCAGCACGGAGGTGGGAGGGGCTAGAGGACGGCCTGTGTCTTTGGTCTGCCCACAGTGTGACTCATCCAATCATCCTGTCGTTCCTCTCTTACTGTGGGCAGCTTCTTCAGTACGGAGGTGGGAGGGGCTAGAGGACGGCCTGTGTCTTTGGTCTGCCCACAGTGTGACTCATCCAATCATCCTGTCGTCCCTCTCTTACTGTGGGCAGCTTCTTCAGTACGGAGGTGGGAGGGGCTAGAGGAGGGCCTGTGTCTTTGGTCTGCCCACTCAATGTGAACCACACAGCCTATCTGCTCTGCCTTCTGTGCTGTTCTTGCTTTTTGTTGTCAGTGAATATGCACCATCTGCTACAGCAGTGTTACTGACATCCGAGGTATGGGTCTCTTGGCCGGGCTATACTAAATTACAGACCAACTGCTTTTCCCCAAAACTGCAGAAATGTAGTGATTTGTGAAGAAATATTCCTTATTCACATTTATGAAAAAAGGAATAACTTTCGCGGTTCATTGAAGTTTCTTTCTTCACTGAAGGTAACCACTGTTACGTAACCTGTCCTTATATCTGTAGTCTGAGACGTTTTCCTCTTGAGCCAGCATAATGAAAAGACCTTGATGAAATTGATTCAGCAGAAAATAAGCCTTAATATATAAGCCTCTGGTGTCCTGGTGCTGTAGGGTTCAGGGGTGTGTAAAGAGAACCTTGATACTAGTGTCTTCAGTGGGGCTTTATACCTGAGTTTGTGTATTCTCCAGCGGGTCATTTGAGTTCAGTATGATTTCAAATGAGAACTCTTTCAGGGAAAGTTAGGGATAATGTGAAATAGGTTTCAATAACATCAACATAAGTTACAGCTTTTTGCATAGATTTTCAGGCCGCGCTCTAACTTGACATGATCGTACTGATATTATTCCAGGACATTACAGTGAAACCACGAGGAAGTTTAAAAGGTTAAATGAAGATCAGCCAATGACAGCCTAGCTAGCAGCATGAACAGCTAAATGAGACATCACTGTAAAAAATATCTGGTTGATTTTACAGTAACTTACTGGCAGTGAGTTACCTGTAAGTTACTGTAAAAAAAAAGTTATGTATGTACTTTACAGTAATGTACTGTTAAATATTTATTCTGAATTTACGGTAATTTACTGTACTTTTTTTTTTTACAGTAACTTACAGGTAACTGGATGCCAGCAAGTTACATTGTACAGTGACACAGTGTCACATACAATACAGTAACACTACGGAGTGCATCATAAAAGATGTCTGAGTTTCTCATTAGCTTTATTGAGTGCTTTTGATAAGGATCAGTGCAGTTTTCAGTGTTGTTATTTCCGGTGTGATGTATGAATAAATTCAATCAGGATTTAATTGTTTTGTGAAGAGGTAAAAAAATAAAATCAGCTCAGTCCCTCTTAGAACTCATAGAAATGTGACACCTTCAAAATGATTCACTGTTCATTCATCTCTGACTTACAACAAATGACTTTGGTGTAATGTTGTTTTAGTTGTCTCCTCTCCTGTCCCCAAAGGTGTTCTAAGAAGGCTATATATCTCCTGTAACCATTTGTACTAGATGTCTCAATGGGAGACAAAATACTCCTTAGATTTGGGAAAAGAATGATGGATTACACAGAAGAGATAGAGAGAGGTCTCCAGGTACAATGCTTTCTGGTGTATCAAAATGATACCTGTTATCTGACCTCAAGACAGTTATTATATGGTATAGCCCATGACTATATGTTTAATCATAATGTAGACATACTAATTGTCATCATTTTCCACTGTATGTGAGTGAGTCCGTTTATTTCTGTGATGTCTGATTGAATATAGATTTGATTCTAATTTTCCATCTCAGTAGTCTGAAAGTGATGGTTACCAATGAAAGCGTAAAAAAAGGTGGATAGATAGAATCGGTATCAGAGTCCTTCTCATCCTTTTTTTACCTCAAGTTATTTTTATCTAGTTCTTCTAGGCTATACTGTCTGTGGCTCATATTCAAAACCAATCTATCTGTTGTCTCTCTCTCTCTCTCTCTCTCTCTCTCGATCTTTCTCTCTCTTCCTAACTTTCACCTGCCTCCCTTCCTCAGTGAAAAAAAGCAGGATCATCCTATCACAGATCTCTTATCATCCCACCTCCTCTCCTGAAGGGATGGGAAGATCTGTGTTGATGCAGCCGGGACAACTATGCCCTGCAGAATGTACAGATACTGCAGCTCAAACCCATAATGTGTCTCTCCCTTTTGAACTTCTGAACTGACATAAAAATACAGATAATTTGTTGAAAGACAGTAGCAGTATTGAAGGGACTTGGATGTATGGCTAATAAATTGTCTGGGAGTGGAGAGAAGAGAGTGAGAGAAAACAGAAAGAAAAGGGAAGAGAAGAGAGGGGGAGAGAACTGAGAGAAGAGCGAAGAGAAGGGAGAGGGAGAGAACTGAGAGAAGAGCGAAGAGAAAGGAGAGGGAGAGAACTGAGAGAAGAGCGAAGAGAAGGGAGGGGGAGAGAACTGAGAGAAGAGCGAAGAGAAGGGAGGGGGAGAGAACTGAGAGAAGAGCGAAGAGAAAGGAGAGGGAGAGAACTGAGAGAAGAGCGAAGAGAAGGGAGGGGGAGAGAACTGAGACAAGAGCGAAGAGAAGCGAGGGGGAGAGAACTGAGAGAAGAGCGAAGAGAAGGGAGAGGGAGAGAACTGAGAGAAAAGCGAAGAGAAGGGAGAGGGAGAGAACTGAGAGAAAAGCGAAGAGAAGAGAGGAGACACTAGACAAAGCTTCAAAGAACCTCTCATAAGAAGGCAATCAAACAAGGAGAGCCAAGCTTATTATCTTTGTCTCTAATGAGCGTTGTCACCTTCACAATGGAACAAAGGACAATACAGACTGATACACTGTGCATCAAATTCACCTGCTTCATTTCTGTCTGTGCCGGGGGTAGCAAGGCCCTCGAACGGTCTGCAATTTTCTGAAGAGACACAAGAAGAGAGAGAGCACAAGAGCATGAGAGAAGCATTTAGTTCATATTGTACAACATACTGTATATTGCAGCCGGGTTGCAAATCAACTCTTTATGTTTCATGTCACAAGGTCACCATTCTCTAGAGAACAACACCCCACCAAACAGATGAGATGACATGAGGCAATGCAAGGGAACCTTTTGCAGATCTCCATAGCGTTGAACCAACTCTGAGAGTCCTGTCTTCAGTCTAGTCAGATGAAGATGATCTTGCTGTGAAAACAAGGAAAAAAGATTGAAGATTAATGACAATTATCTTAATTTATGTCTCTGCTTCTGTGTATTTAATTAGATACAAAGTCTGGAAAAATAGATGAAAAAAAAGCTTTTTAACCCGTGTAGAGCCAGTGATGATGTCAGAGAGTTGTTTGATGAGTTGACTGGTGCTGGTGATGACATTGTTGGTTTGCTGCTGTGTAGAACGTCTGGAATTGAAGAGAAAGAGAGCCAGAGAGAATGACATAAATACATAGAGAAAGAAAGAAAGTGTGAAAGAGAAAGCGAGTGAGATAGAGAAGGAGAGAGTGAAAGAGAGTGAAAGAGACACACATAGTCTTTAGCCTCTAAGGTGGTATGAGTGAGGTTATTCTCGAGGTCGTGAACTCTGGAGGAAGTGGCAGGACATGGCAGCTTTTATCCCCTGGTGCTGGATTCTGGAACGAACAGTGTGCATTCTGGGCTGGCCAGGGCGATGGGAACTCAGAGTTCCATGGGAGAGATAAGTTCAACCAATTAAGTGAATCAATATTAACGACAGTCTGACAGAGCAGAGGTAGGGCTAGGCCCTATCCAGTGGCACAGTGAGGGGCGCTGGGTGTTCTTTCTCTGCCAGGGATGAACAAATAGGAGCCACCCAGGCTTTCACCATCAAAAAACACAGAAACTTACAAACTACAGTGCTGCCCAGTGTTGGGAGGATGGAGGTGCACTCATTATGGCTATAGCTTTAAGCCAAGGACAATATGGATTTTTATGTTGACCCCAATTATTGTCTACAAACATATTTATTATCAAATAGTGACAAACGTGTGGATGGCGATTCAATTGATAAGTATAATTTTAGACAATTCAATTTACAGTCTGTCACTCATGGCTCAATTGGCCAAACAGTACATTGTGAAGACAACACAAAAAGATACATGCCTTCAGTAAGTTTACTGATTTCAGACACTCTTGTAATTGTGGAAATCATATTCAAATCTCTGATAGACAATATAGTCACATTTGCATGCTCAAAAACATTTTCTTGCACTAATATCAGTCCTGACTGCCTGTACCGTTTCACATTTATTTTCAATGTCTCCTCCCACACACTCATTTACTGAAGCATCTCTGGGTCCTTCCATGAGAGTAGTGCCTTTTGCTTAACTTTGATATTATCCATTGAAATTGTGCACCAAGATTGTATTTTAAACGCCTGTTAAATTACATAAAATGTCCTTTAATATAGACCACATGAAAAATGCAATACATTTCTTCTAGGAAGATTGCAAGCCACTTAATCCCCCAAATAATCTCAAAATGTTCGCCATCATTGTAAAGAACTAGTTATTTTGCTGCTTTGATAAAGTCATTTCTGAAGATGATTATTTATTTCATGTGATTAGTGTCCCTCCTTTTAAGGTCAACCCTGTTACATGAACTGAACTCTCATTTTAAGGTCAACCCTGTTACATGAACTGAACTCTCATTTTAAGGTCAACCCTGTTACATGAACTGAACTCTCATTTTAAGGTCAACCCTGTTACATGAACTGAACTCTCATTTTATGGTCAACCCTGTTACATGAACTGAACTCTCATTTTAAGGTCAACCCTGTTACATGAACTGAACTCTCATTTTATGGTCAACCCTGTTACATGAACTGAACTCTCATTTTATGGTCAACCCTGTTACATGAACTTTTTAATATGGTGAAACTATTCCTTTTTAATGTTTTTCTTTTAAAGAAACAATAAACAAATCATAGTCTATAAGCAAGTGAGCTTGTTCTGCTCTTTTTGGCCATTTTCTGGTGTTTTCTGGTGTAAAACTGAGCATAACACATCATCCCTGTTACCTATAGATAAGCAGGATAGAAGTGTTTTACCAACTACCTTTTTTTGTGAAACTTGCATTAAATTGCCACTCCCTGTTGCACACAACCAGCTTCCATTCTCCCTATCATAAGGGGATTCATGGCTGATTTAAGATTAAATCGTCAACCCTGTTATGGTCAACCCTGTTACCGTCAACCCTGTTACTTTATTTGGCAGTGAATTGGCACTTACTATAGTAATTTTTTTAATTGTACCTTGTTTCTATGAAGTTGGAAATGTGCTCTCTATGACAGAATGTTCAAATGAGATGAAATCAAACATTTTTTGGACCAAGTTACACAACTTAAAAGGCACTGAATTGGTGGAACGACCACTCTGTCTCAGCAATCAGCATCGCCAAACCAACCCTAATCTCAGTGAAGTAGTAATGTCTCTGGATGAGGTTTTGTTAGTTGTTTTTAAGTGTAGGTGAGGGCTGAGGCTAGTGATATTGTGTTGAGGCAACATGGAGGATGAAACTGAACTGGTTGAAATTAAACAGAGTCTGTGAGCTCATATGACCTTAGAAATAAGCAGTCTGTCTCAACAGAACCCTGCTGTCTCTCTCTCTCTCTCTCTCTCTCTCTCTCTCTCTCTCTCTCTCTCTCTCTCTCTCTCTCTCTGGAATGCTAAGGAGAACATCATTGGAGGTGACTGATTGCAATTCACATGATATTTTTACATACTTTTCTGCTGCTGAGTCCCTACTCTTGAGATCTTTGTGGGGGTGCAAGTGACTAATAGATCTCGATAGCTTTGTAATGTGATACGTCAGAAGAGTGTGAGAGGGTCCTCTAGAGTGGGTGATGTGAACCGAGAGTTTGGCACAACACACTGCTCGGTACAGTGGCATAAACCTACACAGATGATCCATAGCAACTAACTCTCTAGAACAGGTGCAAACTGACTCATAGATGTTCCACGGGAATGAATTAAAACAGGTCATAATCGATTCTTATGTTTAGTACATGAAGCATTGGAAGATGATGATAATGTTGATGATAAGTGATGTGTTGTACATTTGACGAGTTATTTGTTGCATGGTTTTAAGTTAAAACCATTGAAGTACAGGTTATCCCAATCCATGTCATACAGTGAATTAGGATATTCACCTCCTGTGTATTAACTCCTATCATGCCTGCAGATCCAAAGGCACAGTCCTTCTCCACATAGATCAGTCATGTTGTTCCTGTTGTGGCGTGATGGTGCACGAACTACCTGTGAGTTTACCGTAATCCTCTGGATGTCTGAGAAGTCTTTGACTGAACCGTTAAACGATGACATATCAGTCAGAGGTTTAGCCATCTTATTAATCCCTTTGGTTCCTGTGTGTGTGTGTGTGTGTGTGTGTGTGTGTGTGTGTGTGTGTGTGTGTGTGTGTGTGTGTGTGTGTGTGTGTGTGTGTGTGTGTGTGTGTGTGTGTGTGTGTGTGTGTGTGTGTGTGTGTGTGTGTGTGTGTGTGCGTGCGTGCGTGCGTGCGTGCGCGTGTGTGTGTGTGCATGTTTCCTTTACCTACCTAAGACACAACAGAGGGCCACAGTCAAGCTTATTTGTGACAGTATGCAGGTGGATTTAAATACAAGTCTATTAGTGACAGTATGCAGGTGGATTTAAATACAAGCTTATTAGTGACAGTATGCAGGTGGATTTAAATACAAGCTTATTAGTGAAAGTATGCAGGTGGATTTAAATACAAGCTTATTAGTGACAGTATGCAGGTTGATTTAAATACAAGCTTATTAGTGACAGTATGCAGGTGGATTTAAATACAAGCTTATTAGTGACAGTATGCAGGTGGATTTAAATACAAGCTCATTAGTGACATTATGCAGGTGGATTTAAAAGCACTTAGAGCACACTTATGATCCAGCATGGTGAACCAACTCCAACTTTCAGCTGCATCAGGGTAAAATGATTGACTAGATATTTTCCCTGGTTATTATAAGTACCTCATCCAGCCCACAGCTACGGACTCTAATTAACCCAGGATACAGTATCTGCTCCACCCACCCATTTAACAGCAGCTTTTACATGTGTTCTAGTACTACCGGTCTTGCATGAATGGGGGAAGCAAGGCTGTTTTCATGAGTGGTTTGAATGCAGAGTGACAGAGACACAGCACAATAAGTCATACACCAAAAACACAGAGGTCGTACTTTCTCTGGCTTTAGGGGGCATACTTGAAGCTGAACTTATTTCTCCCTTCAGTGTGACTGTACTTTTGCTTGGTCTTCCACCTCGAGATCGCTCTCTCTCTCACTCTCACTCTTTCTCTCTCTGAAAAAACAGGAAGTCTATTTTCCCACTGTTTTCCACTAGGTTGTCTTGGTTCTTCCCACAGTGGCCAGAGAATTACAGTGGCATGGCCCTGGTTCTGAGTTCACTAATACACTGAGGACTGTCTGTCTTTCTATTTTTCCCCTCATTTCCTCTCTCCAGTTTTAGATCAATATTTGAGGACTATGGTGGGGAGGTACGGAGAAAGTCTCTCTAGCTGTGTGTATCCCTGGGTCTCTACAGGGAGCACCAGGACAGAATGTACTGTACATCAGACCTGGGTTCAAATCATATTCAGAATCCTACCTTTAGTGTTTGATTTATCCCAGCATTTCCCAAACTAGGTCCTGGAGACCCGAAGGGGCACGTTTAGTTTTTTGACCTAACACGCCACAGCTGATTCAAATGATCAAAGCTTGATTACGAGGTCATTATTTGAATCAGCTGTGTAGTGCTTGTGCAATAAAACTAAATGTGCACCCCTTGGGGTCTCCAGGACCGAGTTTGGGAAACACTGCTGTAGACTGTCTAGACAATCAACTTGACAGATTTTGCAGTCATGCGATTGTTTCCATTGCGCCACTTAAACTCAGTCAAGCCCTGATAAAGTATCTGAAATGAATTAAAATAGTACTTGATCCCAGGTCTGATGTACTGTGCAGTATGTTGTGTCCAAGATAGGCTAGAGGGGACCAGGGGAGCACCAGGCTCGGAGGCCAAGCCTGCACAGACAGCACCAGACACTAAATCAATGTTCTTATTGCAGATCTCCACAACACGGTCTAGAGAGATTTCGTGAATTTAGAGCATATTTGTTCAAGGCCTCTCACGCAAGCATGCATGCAGGCACCACAGCAGTAGTATATCGTTTCTTCTTCATCCCTCCTTCAAGCCTTGTCTATCGCGCTCTCTCTATATCATGCGATTTCATTAAATTAATTGTTCCATATTGCTGTCTTTAAAAAAACTAAATAGAGTATGATTATATTGACTCAAATAAACTCATGTAGCATTGTAGAAAATGAATTACTTTAGTGGAAAAAATAAATTGTTTCTACATATTAGCACAGGGCTAATTTAGCTAATGGTCTTCACAGTAAATGTTTTTTCATCAACAAAAAGAAGCATATTTGACATGTTTGTTTTATCAATAATATATTTCACAGCACATTAGTTTGGTGGATTTTGTAATAGATGTGAATTTAGCAGAATACAGTGCCTTGCGAAAGTATTCGGCCCCCTTGAACTTTGAGACCTTTTGCCACATTTCAGGCTTCAAACATAAAGATATAAAACGGTATTTTTTTGTGAAGAATCAACAACAAGTGGGACACAATCATGAAGTGGAACGATATTTATTGGATATTTCAAACTTTTTTAACAAATCAAAAACTGAAAAATTGAGCGTGCAAAATTATTCAGCCCCTTTACTTTCAGTGCAGCAAACTCTCTCCAGAAGTTCAGTGAGGATCTCTGAATGATCCAATGTTGACCTAAATGACTAATGATGATAAATACAATCCACCTGTGTGTAATCAAGTCTCCGTATAAATGCACCTGCACTGTGATAGTCTCAGAGGTCCGTTAAAAGCGCAGAGAGCATCATGAAGAACAAGGAACACACCAGGCAGGTCCGAGATACTGTTGTGAAGAAGTTTAAAGCCGGATTTGGATACAAAAAGATTTCCCAAGCTTTAAACATCCCAAGGAGCACTGTGCAAGCGATAATATTGAAATGGAAGGAGTATCAGACCACTGCAAATCTACCAAGACCTGGCCGTCCCTCTAAACTTTCAGTCATACAAGGAGAAGACTGATCAGAGATGCAGCCAAGAGGCCCATGATCACTCTGGATGAACTGCAGAGATCTACAGCTGAGGTGGGATATTGTCGTATATTGCACAAATCTGGCCTTTATGGAAGAGTGGCAAGAAGAAAGCCATTTCTTAAAGATATCCATATAAAGTGTTGTTTAAAGTTTGCCACAAGCCACCTGGGAGACACACCAAACATGTGGAAGAAGGTGCTCTGGTCAGATGAAACCAAAATTGAACTTTTTGGCAACAATGCAAAACGTTATGTTTGGCGTAAAAGCAACACAGCTCATCACCCTGAACACAACATCCCCACTGTCAAACATGGTGGTGGCAGCATCATGGTTTGGGCCTGCTTTTCTTCAGCAGGGACAGGGAAGATGGTTAGAATTGATGGGAAGATGGATGGAGCCAAATACAGGACCATTCTGGAAGAAAACCTGATGGAGTCTGCAAAAGACCTGAGACTGGGACGGAGATTTGTCTTCCAACAAGACAATGATCCAAAACATAAAGCAAAATCTACAATGGAATGGTTCAAAAATAAACATAATCCAGGTGTTAGAATGGCCAAGTCAAAGTCCAGACCTGAATCCAATCGAGAATCTGTGGAAAGAACTGAAAACTGCTGTTCACAAATGCTCTCCATCCAACCTCACTGAGCTCGAGCTGTTTTGCAAGGAGGAATGGGAAAAAATGTCAGTCTCTCGATGTGCAAAACTGATAGAGACATACCCCAAGCGACTTACAGCTGTAATCGCAGCAAAAGGTGGCGCTACAAAGTATTAACTTAAGGGGGCTGAATAATTTTGCACGCCCAATTTTTCAGTTTTTTATTTATTAAAAAAGTTTGAAACATCCAATAAATGTCGTTCCACTTCATGATTGTGTCCCACTTGTTGTTGATTCTTCACAAAAAAATACAGTTTTATATCTTTATGTTTGAAGCCTGAAATGTGGCAAAAGGTCGCAAAGTTCAAGGGGGCCGAATACTTTCGCAAGGCACTGTATTTATTGACGGTAAAAACGCAGCATAGTATG